>NC_033628.1:12345395-12453302 GCF_001540865.1 Ananas comosus
ATACATATATCCATTTATTTTTATGAACATTTATTTGAGTATGATTATTTTAAAAAATCCGTTATGTTCGAAACACGTTTTTTAATTACAGTACGGGGCCTAATGAGCAAAGGGGCCCGAGCGATTGTCTGGGCGGCAAATGTATCCATAAAGGAGACATATGCTTTATTATTTATTTATTTAGCTATTTATTTATTTATTTATTATTGTTAATTTGTGGGTGATCCTATCCCTCACCAACTACTGCAGTTGGAACTACGGTCAATTTGGATGTAGTTTCAATTGCAGCATTTGGACCTTCTTATGTAGTTGGAACTGCAGCAGTTGAACTCAACTACACTAAGCCAAACAAAGGAATTAAGGCTGCACGCATTTGCAACTCCACTGCAGTTGCAAATGCGTGCAACCAAACAGCCCCTTATTGCGTTTCGCAGGCATAATCTGGTGGTTAACTTACTAGACTGGTTTCCAATAGCGAAAAAGATTAGTGCGGAGGTCCTTCCACGAACACAAATTGAAACCAAGCACTTGCGTTCAGCTGTTGTTTCCAGCAGTTGTAGCGAAGCCGCTGAAGTCAATTGTAGGATCAATTCAATGCGAGTTCGGTGGATTAACAAAAAAAAAAAAAAGAAAAAAAAAAGAAAAAAAAAAAGAAAAGACAAAATGATGAAAAAAAGACAAAATGATGGCACGAACGGTGAAAAAGATATACTATTATGTACGGAAGAGAGCTCATGAGCCGCTTTAGATTTACAGTTTTTTTTGACAATTCTAATAATATATGCTTTTGCCTTCAACTCGTTTAAGTGAACCCCAACCGAACAAACCGGCCCAAGAAAAGGATAAGCCAATTCCATTCATTGCATGCAAAATCACGAGGGTCTACAATTGAGATATGGAGCAGCTTGGACTGGTCAGATATATCATTGAGGACTACAAAGTACATCCATGAGAACTACAACAACTGACACATTACAACAATTATAAGGAAACAATAGCCCACATAACGTCGAGAGAGATAGAGAGAGGAGGGAAAAAAAAGGGAAAGAGAAAAACCCTCTAAAAGAACTCGAAGTCCAGGTACTTGCCTCCGGACTTCACATCCGCCCCGACCATCCTCTTACTGCTGCTCCCGCCCGTCCCCTCCGCTGCCGCCCCGGCCTTTGCTAACAGCGGCAGCGGCTCCGCCTCCACCGGCCTCGGCACCTCAGGTGGAGTGCTGCACCGAATCAGCGCCCAGTTCACCCCCTCAAAGAATGGATGCTGTTTTATCTCCGTCGCCCCCCGCTTCACTCCCAGCCTATGCTGGGGTTCTTTCACCAATAAACCCTTGATCAAATCGCGGCTCGCGTAACTAGTCGACGGGGCCTCCGGAAACCTAAGCTGCTGACCAACCACATTGAACAGAGTTGCGCGGTTTCCCGACCCTTTGAATGGTGTCTTTCCATACAAGAGCTCGTGAAGAAAAATCCCGAAGGTCCACCAATCAACAGCACTGCCGTGGCCTTCGCCTTTGATTATTTCGGGGGCGAGGTACTCGTGGGTCCCCACAAAGGACATTGATCGCGCGGTCGTTGGTTCGGCCACCAGCTCAGGTAACGCGGAGGGGGACGACGGGCTCCCCTCGGCCCCCCTTGCCTTCCTGGTCTTTATTTTCTTGCTCTTTTGGTGGAAGAGTTTGGGCATGAAGCACGAAGGTTGGATGCAGACGGATGATGGCTCGATGCAGGCGGGTTGGACGCAGAATGCTCCACCCGCTTGCTTCGGATCGAGTGACGACGTCTTTATCAGTGTTGGGGACACCGCACATCTAAGAGACAGATCGAAGTCGGAGAGCATTATGTGGCCGTCGTCACGAACGAGAACGTTTTCCGGTTTAAGATCTCTGTAGACCACCCCAAGCATGTGCAGATATTCCAGAGCTAGGAGAACTTCCGCAGCATAAAATCTGTCGAGATGAGAAAGAGAGAGTTTTAAGTTTCATAAGCAAGGCAAGAGATTAAGAAGAAAGAATGCAGTTTTATTAACTGGTAGATGAAGATGATCACAAAAACCAAGAGGAGGTGGAATTAATAAAAAGAATATAAGGAGCTGCATGCCATAAGACAGATTTGCTTTCATTCGCTTTTGCATGTTGCAACAAGGAGTTTAGTCAAAGATGGCTAGTGGAACAGTGTAACTATATAGCCCCATTGCATTCTAAATAAGCAAGCCTAAAACTACAAGTATGCGAAGAAATTTTTATAAAGAAATCGACGAACAGATTTATGCACTGTTTGAATTTCGAATTTATTCAACATACAACAAATTGATGCAATACTCCGTTTTTTATTGCACAAAAGTGTAACCATAGCTTTGGAATCGAGCCATTACTCCTTTTATTTATTTACTAGGTTCCTCAGATTTCCTAAGAAACAAATCCTACAAGAAAATTTACAGACAAAATGGCCAAAAGAGTAGAAACAGACCACAGAAGTAATACAGCAGTATAAAGCAGTTCCTTCATAAAGTCATAATTTATGCTTAGGAAACTCTATGCTGGAAAATCTATAACATGCATAGTAATTTTGCTGTAGTACAACAAACAACAATTATGTGTAGCAGGGATAGTTTACTACATTCTTTATTCTTTTGCACATCCTTTTAGTACATTTGGTAAGACTTAAGAGATTCTTTCCTTTCTCGTGAGTAGAAGATGCTTTACTTTTATTCCCTTGACTAGATGTGTCTACTTTAATTCTTGATTGACATACCGTGTACCAAAAGCGATGATATTTTAGACTAAGCAGGTTTTATGAATATTTTTTATTTTCCTTCTTCCTTTGGTATTCATTCAACAGACATTGACATTGACATTGACAAAAATCTCGGATGGCACATGATCCTGCTCAGTCTTCCTTTTTCTTGCAAATGCTGCATGACCAGCATGTTTACATAGTACAAGAATTATTTCTCCAGATATTCGATGCCCTTGCACATCTTCCATTATAGGGCTACCACTAAACCCCTCCTAGCTGGAAATTTTTTTTGCCAAGATCCTTAAGAGCTTCTAATATCCAAATATGTATGGCATTTTCAGGAATTATCTAAATAAGCCACCGAAATACTAGTAGTCCCCATGAGAAGCAAAAGCTCCAGAATGCTGCGCGCAATTGGAGTCTTAAAAGTTAAAAATGTTAAATTTCCTAGCAATCTGTACAAGAGCTGACCCGCAAACAGAACAGCCAGACTCGAAGAAGAAAAACGGTCATTCTTCTCCACCGGATGAGATTACTAAAAGCAAAGAAGTGGCAATTCCTCACTTGAGATTAAAGATGCTAAATATCACGGAACATCACCTAGACAAACAAATGGTGCAATTCAAAAAGACATCAGCTGTCCCAAGCATGCCACTGAGTAATGTTAACAAAAGACTAAGCTTTCCAGCCAACAGACAAAAAATTCAGCAAACAGTCCAGAAATTAGAACTAGAATAACACTTGTTATGTCTAAATTAAAATAATAAAAAAAAACGAAAGAGCTGGTTGCTGTAAAATATTACCTTGCTGCATATTCAGAGAAGTGCTTCCCTGGCTGCCGCTGCCTCAGCGTGTGCAAATCACCGCCAGGACAGAACTCCATAACTAAACATGAGAACCTATCCGTCTCAAAATGTGTATACAATGTCGGAAGGAATGGGTGATCCAGAAGCTGGAGTATCTCTCTCTCAGTCTGAGCCCTATTTAACTTCTTTCTGCTAGCCAATGATGCCTTATCCATTACTTTCATCGCAAAATAGCACCTTGTTCCACTCAACTCTGACAAGTAAACACTGCCGATATCACCGCAGCCAAGCCTTTTAAGCAATCTAAAATGGCTCATTCCCAATATACCATCTCGAGCCCGAACAGCAAGAATAGCCTTCCACCGTGGGTCGTTTCCCTTGTGGGGCTTATTAGCACTTCCGGTTACATTGCTCCAATTACTATCGTCACTAAGCCCACTACTATCGCTTGCTCTACTCATGCTAGTCTTTGCACTCTCGAGCGAATCCCCTTTAAAACTACTACCCTTCGTACTCTCGCAATTCCTCTCCACACTAAGCATGCCATCACTAGTAACCCCTTCACTTCTATACGTACTTGTGCAGCTATTCACGATACTCATAGCGGTCACAACACCAGTTGAATCAATACTGCTATGGGGACTAACATTCCCACTAGGAGGGAGGGAAGCATCCCACACACACTCCTTTTCGTCGGAATCTTGAGGCAAGAATGCATTTTCCATGTTCTGAGAGGGTCGAGGAACAGCGAAAGGAGAAGATGGCGCGCCCAATTCACTAGGCTCCTCAATCAAGCTCTCAGCAGGGGAAGGAACTCCCAACTTTGCTTTCACACCTTGAACTCTAATCGAAAGATCTTCTATGAAAGGACCTTTTACAGAGAGGCCCTTCATCAAACAGCCGACCTGCGATTTCTCTTGGTCTATGGCTACATACACCGTCTTCATTAGATCCATATCAATAGGCTCAGGTGGATGGCTCGCGCCTGAGAAAGAGCTCCGCCCACCTTCTTCGGACGAATCGATGCTCCTAAAGCTTTCTGCCTCGGCAGTCAAGTCCTTGCGTTCTGGATTCGCGCTCTTCCCTTTCCATTCTTTTGTAAGAACTGGAAGATCCAAATTCTTCACAGCGGAAGCACCTCTAATACCTCTTAAATCGGGGGCCTGGGCAATCGCAGGGAGCTTTACAGGGAGCATTTTCGGCTCGGGAATCCTATCCATCTCCATTGAATCTTTAACATCACCAAGGTATAATTTGTGAAATTCACAAACTAATATTAGCAAATCTGCCAAAATTCGCAGTGGATTTAGACAAACTGGTGCGTTTCTCAAGATGTTCCTCTCTCAAACCTTAAGGATTCGTAGTATTTGTCCAATTTCTCACGGCTTCAGAGTAAAGGGAACTATATACCAAGTAGTATTACCGCAAGAGCAAGCAAAATTAGATTACGAAGCAAGCACCACTTGATTCCTCCTCTGCAACTCCAGAGACCTACAAAAACCAAGAGATCAACGCATTCGATCAACTCCAACATCTACAAAACTCTATCAACTAAGAAAATCAGCATAAATAACGATAAATCGCACAAACTCTAACAACTTATACTCCGATCCCCGTAAGGAATCATACGACAAAATTGAACATAATTCGTCCAAATCTCCAAAAACAAACAGAAAACAAAGATTACAACCCGAAAAATCACCAAAGCACGAAATCCTGCACATTCCGATCTTCTAGAGCAAAGAGGAGCTCTCCTCGGAAGTCGAAAAGTTCCCAAAGGAGAGGAAAAGAAGAACAATTCCCCGACAAAGACAAATCCTCGGATTTCTACAGCACAAAGGAGATTCGGAACGAAGGAGAAAAAGGAGGAGAACAGAAATCGCCGCACCTCGCAACAGGGGAAGTGGGAGATCCCGGAGAAGCTCCTCCGACGCCTAGGGTTTCTGAGTTCCTCTGATCCTGATCTAGGGTTTTCCCACTTCCCCGAACCCCACTTCCACCTCCGTCCTCTTCCCCCTTCTTCTCCACAGACACAAGGAAAAGGAAGGGAGAAAAAAGAGGAAAAGAGTGTGGCAGCAGGAGTGTAGAGCGCTGCAACCCGGATTCTCTTTTTCCCCCTTTTTCCTTTTTTATTTATTTTTTCCCTAATTATTTTATTTTACCATTTCCATTAATCAATTAATTAGCCGACACTAATTAACAGTTAGCAGTACTAATAATAGTAAGTACTTTATTAGTCGCGGGAAATCCAGTGAAGCGGGTTTTGGTCCAAGCGAATAAATACCGTGTCCGTACGACGGACACGTGGACCCCGTGCATTCAACCGTGACAGAGCACCGTTGCACAAAAGAATTTTCTCGGGGACCGTGGGGCCCACGGGACTTTATTTTTGTTACGCTTTCACGCTACACTGGATGACCTGTCACCGTCGCTCAATGCCATCTCGGCTTAATCACCGTCGGATCTTCATCGGACGGTGGAATGTCGATTGACGCCACAGGATACTTGTTTGACCACATGGTCGACTGGGTACGACCATACGAAGTACAGATGCATCCAGGCACAATTCGAAAAACTTTGTCAAATTAACTCATAATTTTATCAAATTTAATAAATTAAATTACTTTAATACTAAATAAAATTTAAAATCAACAGTTAATATCCAAAGGAGTCATAAATTTTGGTAAAATTTTTTAATTTAATTAAAAATATCAAAACTCAATTCAAAAAGTTAGAACGTAAAAGAGTGTTAACAAAAATAAACAAAGTTGAGGTCTCGCTTTCCGAATATTATATAGTTGAGGGGTCTGCGTGCATTTTCACCGTGATGGAGCTCGGCGTGACAAGGGATCGGATCCGTTGATTTGATCTCTTTGGGTGACGTGGCGCATCGGATGGACGGGTGCTATAATGGCGTGGTGATAAAGGGTGGGGACGCGATGCTGTTTGATTTGTCCTCGGAAGAGGACAAAGGAGTCAATTCCTTGTGACTGTTTTTACCCTCGCCCGATAAACGGTAACGTATCATCTCTCTCTCTCCTTCTTTTTGCCCCTCCTTGTGAAATGATCCTCTGCAGATGTGGATGTACGAATTTGCTACGATCTGATTCTGAATTTTTCATTTTATTGGTCATTGCCAATCATTAAATTTGAATATGTAAATTTGAATGAATATTTACTCCGAATTATCGCATGTTCACCCTAATCTCACCGCATACACTCGTGTGAGTAATTGTTTTCTTGAACAAAGGTGAAGTGGAAATTACTTTTATTGCGCAATGTTAATCAAAGTCTTATTGAGTGCTCATAAGCCATTAATTGCGCATGTATTCATTTCAGTAAATAATTTATCCAATGGTGACCAATTTATTCGGGTTTGTAGGAACTCACAAAGGATGAATTTCCCATTCAAGCTGGAAAGTAAGAGATAGATCAACTTCCTCTTGAGGGTTAATTATACATCTCACCTATTTTGTCGATAATTTTAATTCTATAATCCTAAATCTTTATGATCAATTTATAAACATTTATTCTATAAAATCTACATGGAGATTTTCTCTTATATTAGCTGCTACCATCCTTTTAGTTTCACATTTTCCATTCTTCTAGTGATGGTTGTTACTCAGTTGCTAATTTGAGAGTTCAAAGATTTGAACATCTACTTGTACGTATATATATTGAGGCATTTTAGATCCTGACTCTTAAAATTAAGAGAAAACTTAAGATATTTTCTACATGGTTTATTGTGCGTTTTTATTTAAGTACTACGTGCCTTTAATTGTATCACTTAAATATTGTGCAATTTGTATTTTTATTTTTCATCACTTCCTCTTTTATTTTTTTTCAGTAAATTTGTTATGTGTCATGCATGTGTATTGGAGTTTTCTTTCGTAAAAGATTAATAAAAATCTCATAGATTTTTTAGGATTTAATCTTAATTGCTCTTGGTGAGTTCCCCAACGGCGAAAAAGCAACAATCCACGAATTCAAGTGTGCAGTATGTGACTATTTTAATAAAGAGCGTAATGAAAAATAAGAACACAAATCATAAAAAACTTAACTGGTACGGTAAAAAATAATATGATATTAAAGTAAAAAATTAATATACCATGTGGGGCATGTGATTTTTTTTCACAATTTAATACCCCAGTATCTGAAACTCTTTTGCCGGCCACTGTCGATCACCAAATTCAATATAACAGCTTGAAATTTAAAACAAATAATAATTTTTGAAAATTAAATTTATAGAGTAATTAGCAGCATTTTAAGTGGGCATCTAGAGATATCATGATCCTACCACCTTGAGGGTGCGTTTGGTTCGCGCTATCTTTTAAAGATTCCTAGTAATCCAATGGGAATAAAAAAATATGACGGTGTTTGGCTAAACGCACTAAGTAATCTAGTTGGTAATATTGGATTCACTTGGAAATAAGATTCATCCCAAAGTACTAATCTCATTCCCTTGAGGGAGGGTGGATATCCTCATATTAATGGAATGGGGTAATCATAATATGTCTAATCTCTTTCTTTCTTCTTACCCGCCGGCTAATTGATATTATTTTTCTTTACACTCTAACCTTATATCTCTCTCTAAACTTATTTTTCTCTCTAAAATTCAACTTTTTTTTCTCTCTCTAAACTAAGCTTTCTCTCTCTCTCTCTTTCTAAAATTTCAACTCTCTTACTCCCTCTAGTTTCGACTATATTTTTCTTTCTATTTTTTTAATTATGCTCTCTCTCTCTAACTTATACTCTCTCTCATTTTTTTAAAAAAAGATGTTGAAACTTTTGGTAACATTATCTAAAATTAATTAAATAAATAAATTAATTAATTGTATATTTTTTGTAATATTAAATAATATGGCTAATTAATATTACCGTGCGAACCAAACACAGGAATTTCACATTCTTAGTAATAGGATGAATAGGAATAAAATTCTCGGATATCTTTTATTCCCAGTAATCTTTCATAATGCGAACCAAACGCACCGTAAAGATGAAGTCTACTGTATCATATTTGCACAACATCATTAATAACAAATCAATCGTATCTCTCTAGTTAAGAGAAAAGTATAATAAATTTTTTTTATTGATCATAATGGAACATAGATGAATAATTTTATTAATCGGTGACATTAGGTCGGCAATATACCAGATATATATTTAAATTTTTTTCCACCTCGAAACCACAATGTAATAAGATCCAGCGGGGCGGTAAATTTGACAACGGTAACAATCGACGCGGCTAAAAAAGCAAATCCCGAATACCAAGGTCCAATCGATGCAATGTCGTGATTAAATGATTAGATATAGATCCTGCTAGATTTTTCACCTCTAATTTAGCGACCCTAGGGATCCTCCCACTGGGTACTACCTAATTACTTATTAATAAATAAACCACTTTCTTTTTATATTATATTTATTTATTTAATTTAATTTTCGGTTGTGAAGGGGCTATGAAGTAGCTTTTGAAACCTACTTTGATGGCATTGGAATTAGGAAAAAGGTAGGTAGGTCTCTTCATATGAGCCTCCTTAATGATTCCGCCCCCCACTTTAACGTTCTGAAAAAGCCTGTGGGCTGTTTGGTGGTGGGCCTCTTTAATCTCCTCATCTTTTCTCCATATGAAGAATGGCTTTTGGTTTTCTTTGACTGTACCGTTGTGGCCAGTGAAATTTACAGCAGCTCGTAGGCCCCACATTTGAGGCTGCCGAGAAGAAAAGGAGAGACATGTTCTGGTGTTCAGAGCTTGTGGAAACGACTGTTCTTTGTGGTTTTTGAAAATACTTCTCTAGTGAATATATCAATTTGATTTGATGTAATTTAGTGTTCAAAAATTTTAGTTTTTGAGAAGTTTTGTTTATTTACTTTAGGGTCTCTCTTCGGAAACTTTTTTTATAAAAAATCTAGTACTTCTTTCGAGCCAATTCAATGTCGAAAGGGAGGGTTAGACATGTAATTTACAAAACATTCTAAAGTGTTGGGAACAAGATTACAATGTTGGATGTAGTCCACTTGATTTATTCGAGGTCATTCATAAAAATTAATGCTGTCGATTTATTTAAGACGATTTATAGGTACAGTCGACCCAATAGTTAAAATGTATTTGGACAGTTTTTGATAGACGGACATGATTAAATATGCTTACATTAGGTTATCTGTATATATATAACATACGGGAATCCCAGCCTAACCTTAATCAAAATTTTTTGTGACGGCTCCATCTTCGAAAAAAAGAAAATAGATTGGAAACGTCCCGCTCGTTTGCAAATCATGAACGAGTATGAACCACAAGGAAGAATCGCCGTCTATAATCCGTATTTGAAAATTAAAATATATACAGTCTAACATACAATTATCATTTGGGGCTTAAAGGGAGAGAATATGATTAAATGCTTCTATTCCTAAAGCCATTGAAGGGAATTTGATCCAAAGCTGCAATTAAGCAACTCTCTTTTTTGGGTACAGGAAGTGCTCTGGGTAGGACCCAAGCCACTTTGCTGCATGTCATCTCCAACAGTACTGCAAACAAAGAGCTAGCACTAGCATTATAAGACCACTTTTTACTTAAATATATTCAAATATATATTGATAACCAACCAATAACCAACTTGTCATATTTACCTTTGATTTACCTATCATCATGGCATGCACCCGAGATTTACCCCCACCTAATTGAAGCTTTGATTGATTTCTTCTACTGTCATGGACCAGGAAGGGGTGGTCAGTAACACTCAATTTGCCACACTTTTGAATACTGCATCTGAGGGTCACTATTATAAGTGCATTTCTTTGATCCTACCATCATGACATTTTTTTTTTTTTTTTTTTTTTTTAGGTGCCACCCACCCCCACCTTTTTATAACAAAAGATATAAGAGGTTTGTGGCACCTTCCTAACTACAGTATTCAATGTGCTATCATTTAGAAATTTTTTATGTTCAAATATGACACGACACGATGCGATAATTTTACACCATAATATAGAACGACAGGATTAATTATATCATTCAAATTGGCGCAACTGACATGATTGATGTATTGAGAATCTAAATCACTAGTTGTATCTTTATCATGAGACTGCATCAAAATATACCAAGATGATATAGTTTATTTCCATATATTCAGCTAAAATTTTTTTACCATTTCAGAAGGAACCGTCCAACCAGAGCTACAATTTTGTTTTTTTTTTTTTTTGACCCTGAAATTTTGAAAATTTATCTTATATAGTCAACAGGTTATAAAACAGCCATGTGGCAGGTTGTATCAAATTTCGACATCCCGGTTTTGTAGAGGATCCTTCACCGTTACGGGCCGTAGCTGTTAAATCACGTGGTGGACAATTCTGTGGCTATTATGATGATTATGATCTTTAATATTAGGAGTCGACAGGAGTAGGCCCCAGTATCTTAAACAAAAGGGTCTACTTTTGAGACGTGAGGAAATTAAAGTGGGTGATAATGGGAAAAGCTAGAGACCACCTTGTACGCATTGGCATTAGATATAGCTTTAGAGCATCAAGAGTAGCAGTAGCTCCATTTATTAAGGTTTCTAGGGTTTACTAGCGACGGAGGATGAGGAGACGATGACCACACTTTTTTGTGTCAGAATTGTCCAATAATAGAAAATGCTTATTGCTTCGGAGTGCAAAAAAAGTAACAGATACATATCTACAAGGAATTCCATGACAGATCCAATGCATTGAAATGAACTCAGCAATTATTTTGCAAATGAAGCTTTGGATCCAACTTCCTTTAAAAAAAGCTTGGCTCTAAACTTTTGGGCCTAATTAGGTTTTAGGCAAGCTAGAGTTTGAGCACTTGATTTGGCCTAAAGTCCAAAACTGCTTTCACACTCAAAAGTATAGACCTAAAAACTACAAGTTCCCCCGACTGTCCCTAGAGAAAGTGGCAAAGGGCTTGGTAGTTGGTATCCGAGACCCAAATTCGGATTCTAATTGATTCACATTTCCAGCTAAGTTTATTTCTAAATGAAATAAACGAAGCAGATAGCGTGCTATATATCTATCTCTCTCTCTCAAAAAAAAAAGAAAAATTACATAATAATGAATCAATCAAATAGCTAAATATTCATGAAAGCAAGAATTTTAGTTTCTACCCAGCAATTAGGCACAACTTAATTTGTCCACGTCTAAGTTTTATATATACACGGAGGCCTCCGTGCTCCTAAGTCGTTTTTTATGTTGGAGTTTTCGAATCGATGATCGGATCCGTTAGACTTAATCTAGCGTATTTGAAATATCTAGAAAATAAATTTTGTGATTTTTCGATATCATTTACCTAGCGATCAAAAGGGTTCAAAATCAACAATTTTTAATGGTTGATGTATACCATTTGNAAAAAAAAAAAAAAAAAAAAAAAAAAAAACTACAAGTTCCTTTGAAGCTTTCATTGCTTGCTTCAGCAGATATTTTACATAATTAATATGCTATCACTGTCTTATTAAGTAGTTAGAGTTTGAATCCCACCTTGAGGCGAACAAGTTAGAACATTTTCAAACTACCAAATAATTGTTCTATCCATTACAGCTTTCTTCTATAAGAAGTTTCAAGGTAGCTGAACAAATCGTGTTAATAGTATAGTATACATATATAAGATGTTCCAATGCAACCAAACAAGTCGTGATGTTAGCGAACAAGAAACTCTTACTTATATATAGTGCGCATGAACCTTTAATGGTATGGTCCTCATATATAAGATGTTTCGGTGTAACCAAACAAGTAGTGACGTTAGTGAACAATAAATTATTACTTATATCTAGTGCATTCATACATATGTATCTTGCACGCTACCTTTGATTAACACTCCATCCCATGAGAAAGCTTAAACTTCATCCATCAACCTTTAATGAGTACAATATTCTTATATAAAAAGTTTTAGTGTAACTAAATTAGTCGTGACGTTAGTGAACAAGAAATTATTGCTTATGTCTAGTGCATTCATATGTGTATCTTGCATGCTATCTTTCATCAGCCCTCCATCCCTTCAGAAAGCTTTTTTTTTTTTTTTTTTTTTTTTTTTTTTTTTTTTAGAGAGAGAGAGAGAGATGGGTAGCATGCTACCCGTTTCGTTTATTTCATTCGGAAATAAACTAAGCTGGAAATGTGAATCAATTAGGATTCGAACTTACGTTTCGGGTACCAACAACCAAGATCTTTACTACTTACTTTAGGGACGGTCGGTCATTCCATCATAAAGCTAAAGGTCGTCCATCATCTGATAATGGTACTAATATCGGACGACTACGATTGATATGCATGTTCAATGGGTGTTCCTTGTTCTACGCTCTACTGGGACATCTGAGTTCACACCGACTACCTTAACTATATTTTTATTTTTTTTTTATTACAATTTTTTTTTTCTTGGTTGGGGAGATGCAGAGATGGTTTATTTGGTATAGATATCTGGAGCCAGAAGTCATTTTATATGCTGAAAACTTCCTGTCAGGACAACCTCAGAGCCCATTCACACATCTAGAAAAGACCAGGCTTGGTCCTTAATCAGAGTGGCCCGCGTAGTAAGCCGCGACTCGATTCGGCCCGGCCTATTAGAATATCAAAATTGTTATTGAATGATAACCTAATCTGACATTTATAAGAAAAATGAATTTAACTAAGCAACTTTTATTATGAGATAGTCATATAATAATATAAGAAAATTGAATTTAACTAAGCAACTTTTATTATGAGATAGTCATATAATAATCTAATTAAAGTCACTTATAGCGAATCCAAATCATTAATTTGCTCCTGAACTTGTGGATTCGAGGGAGACAATGCTATCAAATTTAGCCAGAAACGGAGCACGCAAACTTGTGTAGATTGACTAAGGAACTATGATAATATTGCTTTAGTGGGCCAAATCTCAGGCTACAAAAAAATCATTAAAAAAAAGTAAATAGTACCAAACAAAAAAAAAATAACGAAATAAAGGGAAAACAATCTAGTATTGTGTTGTCAATAAATGCTAGTGCTAATTGGTTTATGTTTTGCAACAATTGCATAGCCAGTTGTTTGGACTTATGTATGCCTACTGCTTATTATACAGCAATTAAGCGACCGGTTGTTAAGACCAACTACTGGGTCGTCTATTTACATCCCTAAAAAGATTGATTACCAGTGTGGACCAGTTGTTTAGTCCAACAATTTGGCCTCTCCCATTATGCATTACCCTGTCCTAGTGACGATATATGGGGCCAAAGTAAACAAGTGAAAATTTTCAGATCTCAAGAGATATGCATGAAAATGTATTTTTGCTAAATTTGTCCTGAAACGTGTCTTTACATAAATGAATATGATGCTCCATCTATTTTCTCTCCGGAGAATAAAGCTAAGTGGTTAGATGTCACTCTCCGAAGAATAAATGTTATCTAGCTTAATCATTGAATTTTCTATTTAGGAAAGTCGTTTGTAGTTGATTCATAAATAAAAAGAGTTATTAAGTATCACATTTCAATTTGAGGAGAAGAATCTGTTAAATTATTCTTTATAAAATTACATAAATTTTAAGAATTTTTTGCCAAAATATTAAAGCTGGAAGAGTATTTTTATATTTTTTTTTCAAAAAAAAAAAACAATAGTTTGAGGCACAGGAACTTGCCCGATTAGGGGGCAAAGTTCTTTCCTGTTTAAACCAACTTGATTTGGAATCTTGGATGGATCACCAAAATAATTTTGAACCAATAGGAGAACGCCACGTACCCAAACCGCAGTATATCTTAAACCGGGATTCACTCCATGTAGGTCCTTCAACGGCACGAAGAAAATAGAAGGCGACGGAGGCGGGTCCCACAAGGTGATGGTCGGTGAAATCTGCGGACTCATTCAAGCGCGCAATCCACCGTCCAAAATCCACCCCTCGACGAATCCCCACCGTCGATGCAATACGGTGTCGAATAGCGGATAGTACGCGTCCGCATGCGCTTTTCGCACCTCCATAAAATCCGCTGATCCGTTTCTTTCTTGCACTCCCCAGTCCTTTCCCCAGTGTGTCCGCATCGCGAGAGCACAGAACAAAACCCACCGCACTATTTAAACACACCCCAACAACCGTAGATCGCATCACCCATCCCCGTCCCCGTCCCCGTCCCCGTCCCCGTCCTCGCGATCCAAACCCTAGCGGTTTGGATCTCGATCCAATGGCCATGGCCTCGCCGGCGAGGGAGAAGACGGAGGCGCTGGTGGAGTCGCCGCTCCGCTACTCGCCTCCCAGGGCGGCGAAACCCGACGCCGACGCCGCGTCCGAGGGCTCCTCCGTCTACTCCGGCGACGCCTCTGATCGCAGGGATGTGGATATCTTGGTATTCCTCTGAATCCTGATTCTTTCGTCTCTTTCTTGTTCGAATTCGATCGAGTTTTGAGGGGAATTCTTATTAATCGATCTCAATTTGCAGGCTCTAGGGTTCTCGAATCGAAGCGAAGAGTATCGTTTTCTCTTTCGCCTCCCCACTGATGAGGTTAGTGTGTGTCCGCACTAGGGTTTAAGTCGACGCAATTGGGCTTCGCTCTCTTGTAGTGAACTTCACTAGCGATTTAATTGTTTCGGTTCTGATTAATGATAACATTAACTGTTGTTGCATGTTGTTATTTTAGTTTGAAAAAGGTACTGGGAGAAATCTGAATAGTAGTTAGAGGAGTACTCCAAGATGATCTTCTTGATTGCTTTAGAAACAGATAATATTTACTTTATAGTTTGGTAACATATTTAATATTTTGATTGATGTGACGCAACGCTAGCTTAATAGTTCGATTGATGTGTATTATGTTCTTTCACCTAGTTTTTTTAAGTTGGATATGTATTAACAGGAGAAATATAAAGGAGTACCCCAAGGTTGTCTTCTTGATTGCTTTAGAACCATAATGCTGTTACTGGAGAAATCAAGATGATATTTATTCACAGTTGGTTAAAATATTTGATTCCATATTATTTTGATTTCTTAAACTTTTTTTTTTTTCGATTGCACTTAATTCATTATTGAATCTTTTTTTTCCCATTAATATATTTGGCAAGTTCTTCCCTACATTCGTTTAGGATGATGGAAGCCAACGGCAACTAGCGGCAATAGACAAGTTTCCGTGAAAATTGAATAGTCCTGTGAAAAGGAATAAAATAACTTTCATTATGGATGCTTTGCATCTAGCTGCTTTTTGCATTTTTCCGTCCCTATTTCATGTTGCACAATTATCGGTCTTGTGGTGCATTAGTTTGGATGATTCATGTGCTTTTGTAGATAAAAAAATGTTTTGAAGAAGTTTCTAATCATCATTTTCTTGGAAGGTCCTTGTTCAAGACTTCAACTGCGCTCTCCAAGAAAATATCCTTCTTCAGGTACTTATTCGTTAATGGTTGACTTGATGAATATTTTTAATTTCTGTAAACACATTTCGTATTCTGCCAACTTTTAGTGCTTTTTTGGTTCTCATTGTACACAAATAATTATTCAACTAATGTCGTATAATTGTTGCATGTGGACTATTTAGCAAAAACTGAGAAACATTGTACCATTTCCTTTGCAATATTTTATTTTCAAAGTGAAAATTGTATTCTGATATTTATGTTTCTGTGAGTTTTATTGCCTATTATTTGCCTTCTGTCTTGCAGGGTCATATGTATTTGTTTATTCATCACATCTGCTTCTACTCGAACATTTTTGGGTTTGAGACAAAGGTATTGAATGAATCTGTCAATCTCTATTTCCTCACATACAAAATCTGATTGTATTTCACATTTTTCAGAATAAAGTATTCTATTCTATCAGCAGTCCTTATGGAGTATATTAGTGTACACTGAAATTTCTTCTCAAGTTTTGAGCTTTCTCATGTGATTGTAATCGTGACGGAGCAGTCCAAAAGTATTAGCATATGTTTTCGGTTTATATAAATATACAGCTTTGATGTGTGACCGTATTCTATTTTTAACCTTTCTAACAATGCAACAACAGTTGATATGTCCTTGTTCGATGAATGGAATTCCTCTACTGGCTTCAAAGGTGTAATTCTAGTAGTATGAGATAATTATCTTGTTTTCCCAATAGCAAAAAGCTATTAAACCCTCATAACATTTTGATATCATTAATTCTTCTATTTGTACAAATTGTAGAAATGCTCTATTTTTGAACTTAGTCTTTTCTGTTACATCCATCGTGACGTACTACATTCTGCTTTTTGTTGAGGTTACCTGTTGCGAATTGAGCTAAAATACTTTTAGAAGCACCACCTCCTTGGTGCTTCTAAGTTTTTAGCCCTTGGATCTACTCCTTGATTATTACTAGCCTTTGAATCAAACACTATTCCACCTACCACCACCTACTACCATCATCCCAACCTTATATTTCTTCATCTAAAGGCTAAAAACTCAAAAGCACCACCTCTTTGGTGCTTTTGGAAGTATTCTAGCTCAACTCACCTGTTGCTTTACATTTTCATTCTTTACTTTATCTGCTGATTAGGGCAGTATGGATTAATAGAAAGTGATGTTCTAACTTTTATCCGTTGTTGCAGAAAACAATTCCTTTTAATGAAGTCAGTTGTGTCCGTAAAGCAAAGACAGCTGCAATTTTTCCTAATGCCATAGAAATTGTTGCTGGAGGGAAGAAGGTAAGGAAGCTTTGTTACTCTACCATCACGGATTTGTTCCTTGGTTATTTTGGTTGCCTCTGCAGATGAAACTTTATTGAAAATTTGGTCAAAAGTTATTCTACACTTTTCTAGAAACACTTGGGTTACTAAATTAGTAAATTTTCTTCTGAAAGAATATAAATTTCATTGATATTTGACTGATGATGTGCTTCAAATTGTTGTCATCAAACATCAATGGCAGCACTTTTTTGGATCTTTCTTGTCACGTGATGAAGCTTATCGTCTCATAGTGGATAATTGGTCGCAACATGGCAGTAATGCTAGAAACTTCCTTGATCGCCAGGTGAGCATTCCCCATATTAATTGATGACCCTTCAAAGGTTTCTAATGCTTCTTGTGTTCAATCAGCTGAGAGCTCTAAAGCTTCTCATAGTTTTGCAGTAGGTTCGGCCTCAAATACTAATAATTTTGTGTCATTTACTCATTTATTAAAAATTAATGCATCGTGTAACTGTTTTTTATTTTTTGGTTTCATTATATGAGAACTGTCAAGCTGTTTTGAACTGCTAGTCACAACCTCCACTTTTATGGATTAAAAAGATCCAAGTCATGATAGTGTGACTTTAGAGAACTTCTGGTGATGACTGTAGGAAGCCCATATAGTGTTGGACAAGTTATACTCTTTTATCTTCATGCTTGTGATCCACCTAAACAGCCCCATACTTCCCATGCTTTGGGTCCTTTCTGCAAGATAGCGCTGTATCAACTAATCATTTTAACATGACTAATGTGTTTTCTTTTGGGGTGAATTGGCTTTTCAATGTCTTACATGTTAGGTCTGAGATAAGCTGGAAATCTGCTGATAAGCTCTTTTATACTTGTATTAATTTTTTTTTCCAGTCCATTTATTACTTTGTGAATAAGTTTTCATTCTGAACAGTTTAGACTTTTCTTTTTCCCTAAATGATTGACTGTTTCTTACCTATTATGCTACTCATAGTAGCAGGAATGGTTGAATTTTATACATTATATGCAAACTATACTTAACAGAGTTCCATTCTCATTTTCTTTATATGTTCTGGATAGCATTGTGCATTTCCAACTAACATGTATAATGTGCTGATTTGAGTTTTCCTTGCTCTTTGATCTTGTGACATTGTCCAATTATGTTTTAGTTGCTCTAGCCATTGTTACATCCCTTTGGAGGGGGTTGGTTTTGTTACTTTCTGCTACTAATAGAAACACAAATTCTGTACAATTTGAAGATGCTACAGCAGAGGGTTTTATGTGTAGATATAGTGTCCAGGTTATCCTTTTCATACATGCTTGTGTGTTTGTTTTCCCCCTTTTTTGCAAGATGCAGTGAATGCAGTGTGTGCTAGTGATTAATTTCTGCTCCAGGAATCAAAGTTGGACGGAAGCAGTCAAGAGTCTCTTGAAAATGCAAGTATATTATTGGAAGGAGCAAAAGAATCTAAACAACTTGAGGATGCTCCATCATCCTCATACAGGTTGTTCTTGTAAATTACAGGAGACGTGGTTCTAACTTATTATTCTGTTGAGGTCTTACATCTCTTTGATTCAGGTATAAGGATGCAGATATTTCCGAATGTAAATCTCTGGCAGATGGTAATAGTGACAGCGATGTAAGCAAAAAGGTTGTGGAAGTCCTGGAGAATGGGAAGGAAGAAACTACTGAAGGCTCATCTCCTCTAAGTCCTGCCACTTGGCGGCTTGAAGATAGTGATGTTCCTGATGGTTAGTGCTTGGTCTAGTTTGCTTTACTGCATGCCTTTTAACTTTTGCCAACTGCACATAAAGTAGAAAGGAGATTGAAACTTATGCCTTCTACTTTGCAGTGCCTGAGTGTTTCACGTTGGTTGCAGAGGCAAAGTTTCCGGTGATGTAACTTTTTATTTGTGCCTTTTGGTTGGGCTATTTATAGTTAGTGCATTACTGAATGCCAAATAAATAATAGGTCCGCATGGAAGATTTCTTTAATCTATTTCTCTCTGATGAGTCTGTTAACTTTCTTGATGACTACCACAAAAGATGCGGCGACAAAGGTAATTTTTTCTGCTTGAGTTGTTTTTTCCCTGTTAGCTCTGCCTCTTTCATGAGTCTAGCCTGATTTTGAAATTAACCTTTTATCCTACTGCCGTTCCATTTTAACTTCTAGAATTTCGCTGCACTCCATGGCGTCAGGACGAGCAGTTTGGATATGTTCGTGATGTATCATTTCTGCATCCAATTAAAATATATCTTGGTAAAAAAAGATCTGCTGGATTTACTATATTACTATATATGGTATTATTTTACATTTTGACATTATTTACTTTTATGTAATATCTGTTTAATTTTGTTTCATTATATTTAAGGTGCAAAATTTGGTAACTGTCAGGAGCTTCAGAAATGTCATGTGTATAGGAACAGGTAGCCTCTATTATTATTTCGTGGCATATTTTTATCATCTTTACCTTAAAAAGCATGTTCTGCGTTAATGAGATATTGTTTGCAATCCTACAAATGGTATGAGCTTTTACGAGGAAATGAAAACTCGCTGAAGTATCATGCTTCTGCTGGGAAGCTTTCTTCATACATTTTGGCAGTTTGGCATTTTCTGCTGCATATTGGCATGATTTATAGTGTTTATATTTATTGAACTTGTTTGATTGATTTAGTTTCTTATGATATTCATAAGAATATTGTTCCCATTATTCTGTTTCATTGAATTGGTTTAACTAATTGAGTCTTACTTCACCTTAGGTACTGGATGTGGCTTTGTTCTCTTAGATGATAAAATCTTAGCTAGTCATTCATTTCTATCTACTTAACATCCTAGGTCTTGATTCCTTATAGTTCTAACGAACTTGCAAATATATTACCATGTGACGTTTACTTGTATGATCCCTTTTGTTTGTCATAATCCCTTAACAATCAAGTCATAAGTGGTTTGTTCGGACATAGGGCTTAGGAGAAGCAGAGACCTGGGGAAGCTTGGTTTGAAACAATAAGAAGATAATCTTCTTTAAATTCATTATAACTTGTTCTTTTTTTCCCCCAACCTTTCATTTTGATCATGTCCGAGCTGTCAGTGCTTCTCTTTTTGGCTTTCTGCTAGAAGCTCACCTAAGTAATGGTGATAGTTTATGCAGCAGTTTAGCTTAAAGAGTTCCTGGTGACTGATGGTTTTGATGATTGTTTATAGAATTGTTGCTTATCGACATATTTAACATTCTCCTATTCATCCTAAAAAATTCTATGGGTTTTGCATAGAGTTATTACTTTATTTTATATTTAACATTCTCCTATTCATCTTAAAAAATTCTATGGGTTTTGCATTGTGGGAACACACATTATATCAGTGTATTATTAGCAGAAGGTTTCAATGCAAGGTTGTTTGTTGGGAATATTTAGAACTGTATGCAGCAGATATTTTTGTCTTTCTATCTTTGTTGTTTGTTTGGTACCCCTGCCAATTTGTTGAAAGTTTTTTAAGCTCCCTGCAGTAATATGGCAAGAGCTCCTTTAACAAATACTAATTGCAGATGCAAGCAAGATTGAGTATTTCTTTCTTCTACTTGCTTTTGCTATTTTAATCTATACCTCATTTTTGAGTTTGTATTAGTACAGAAGCAACCAAAGGTTATGCTTTTCTTCAACTTTACAGTATTTACTTGTCACTTAAATAATTGCTTAAGATACTGAATATATTTGTGTTTCTTTATCTATTACCTGTGTTTTCAGCTGCCTGTGCACATTTTATAAGACCACAGAAATCATGATGGTATTAATTGTATATGTGAACCTATAATTTTTCTTACACTTCAATGATCGTGAACTTAATCTCTTGACATCTACATGCTTTGTCTTCTGCCAGCCACATTGTAATCGTGACATCTCAGCAAATTAGCGACGCGCCTTATTCTGATCACTTTTGTGTTGAGGTGTGGCATTTAAACTCATGTTTGGTAAATATTAGATATTCACTTTTCGTGAACAAAGTGGTGATTGCTAGTTATAGTTTTTCATTATCATTGCCATTATGCAAATTGGACTAGGAACTGGTTCATGTAGCGGATTTTGTAACATTCATGCTTCTTCATTCATAGCATTTCGTCGAACAGAGGAACCGGACCTATATGTTTACTTATTTTAAGGAAACATTGTGATAATTATGGTTCTTTCTTTGAGTCGCTTAAGCTATGGAAATTTCTTTTGAGTATTATCAAATAATGAAAAATATTTGATACGTTTCCTGAAATTGTTGTAGCTCATTTTTTTTTTGTAAATATTTTTTCATTTTTTACACTATTTTGGGTTGTAATGGTAATGAGTCTCAAGAGGGACAGTTGAAGAGTTGCTGTGGTAGTAACTGTAGTAGCCATCTGGCAGGATAAATTATTCTATGTGAAATTGTTTCCGGAGTTGTTGCTTTAGGTTGGAATTAGCCACCATCTTTAAGGCAGTGTTTGGTTAGTGAATTTGTGTTAGAAGGGTAGGGATAAATACCATTCATAAGAACACCAGTTGAAGTGGTTATTCCAATTGTGTTCGGATGGAAATAGAGAATATATGATCATCCATGTAAATTGCATTACTCCAACCATAAACATGTAATTTATAATCCTGAAAAGTTGAATTCCAGGAATTTACCTTTTTTCTGGGTTGTTTGATACCTCATCCAAATACTGCTGTTAAGTACAGAACTGACCATTGGGATATTTTGGGTAGAGGACAAATTTGGGTGAGAATTCCCCACATTCTAGATTTGCTCCTATATCCCCTCTATTCCCCTACCTACCACTTTCTAAAAGTATACTGGACTTTTTTTATTTTTGCTGAAAGTTTGTGATATCAAGATTCAAACTTCCTTTCCCTTTGGCCTCTAACGGTCCTGGCCTTTATCTTAGTCATCTCCCTCCATTCCAATGTTCATCGTTTTTCTCGGTTTTAAACTTCATATTTTGCTTATAAAAAAACTACTACAGTATGGCATTCCTTTCTTAGAGAACTTGAAACATGTCATGTTAACCTTTCAAGTTCTCTACATACAAAATAAAAGATTTGGGACAATGCTTTCCTAAGGGGGGAAGATATTGAATTATATTCAAAATGTGCTTAGCAACAACTGAAAATTAAAGTGAATTTTCTTAATGGCCATCCAAGTAACACTTTATCCAGTGAACATCATTCTGTATTTTGTTGTACTTGTTCTAAAACAACAGGATACTGAATATGCATGGTAACAATGCAGTATATGGACCATTTAGTTTAAATTTGGCTAACTTGGTGTATGATTTATTTTGTAGCTCATGTAAGGTTAATGCTTTGGATTTTTGCTTAAGCTACGAAGCTCTTCATACTGCATTACCTTTAGAATTATATGACAGTAATTCTTTCAGTTGATGGTCATAAATCAACAGTTTATATTTTGTTTTACTATATGTAGGGGATATGGGATGTTGAGCAGATTGAGCAAAATTGTTGCGCTCTCAGGGTCTATTCGAATGTGGCATTCTCCAAGAAAACTATTTTTAAAGGTATGTTCTTTCATTCATGCAGCTTTGAAAGGTTTCTAGTTTTGTTTATGTAAAAAAGTCAATCCACTTCTTTTTTGGAAAAACAGAGCAACAGTTTTGTAACGTCGATGAACTGATGAGGCATTCATCATGCATCACAAAATATTTGAATTCACATTGGAAAAGGAATCCTTGTGAGGCAATTCATTTTTTTGTTTAACCTTATATTTTTGCTGATTTACTGCATAGTTTTGCCGGTGCTTATCATCTCCTATAAATATAATGTGAATGTACAGGAAAAATAGAGCAGTCAACAAAAGATGAATGCCGGGAAGTTTATGCAATTTGGATCAAGATTGTAGGGTTCCTCTATACATTATTAAGGACTTCTACGTGTGCTTTCACATTATGTTATGTTAAAGACAAAAATCTAACTTAGCATTTTATGTTATCCAGGCTCATGAAGTATTGAAGAAGAAGAACATAGGTGAAACAAAAGGTTTGTCCACTAACTGTGGAATATAGGTTGCGGCTTTGATTATTATGCAATTCAACATGACAGCATGACTAGGCTTGACTGTTTATTCTAAGTTTGATTTTCTTCTTTTTTTTTTTCTCTCCTCGTAATGATAAATTTGAACTTTTTATATGTTTGTCAACAGGATCTATTAATCAGAACAGAGTAACCACATATAGCACTGCTGAGTCAGGAAGTCTTTCGAAGGTTGAAAGATCTCCAGAGAAGATATATCCTTCGGTGAACCCTTCATGCATTTCTAATGATGTTCCTGATGCAAAGAATGGGGTTCCATCTACCGACAAGCAAGTGCAAGAGAATCTGGGATTCTTTTCATATATAGCATCCATTGTGGGAGAAATATGGGCCAGATATCTTTCCTCTTCCAAAGCAAGTCACGGTCCTCTGATTTTAGTAACAGCTTTTTTTGCACTCCTTATTCTAATGCAGGTAAGTTCTCTTTTTTCCTTTCCATTTCTTTGTTCCATTTTAGCTGTTTTCTTACATCTGTTTTCTGATCTAGAATTCAAGTATGTTACATATTAGTGATTTAAACAGTCATCTCGGCTCTATGTTTTAGTTATCTTGGCTGTATGTTTTTGTCTTTATTTTTAGTTATCTTGACTGTATATTTTAGTGTCTTTATTGTTATGATTACACTAAAGTTAATTTGTGCGTATTAATTTGCTCCCGATCTGATCGTTGGATATATTGAATATGAAATAGTTTGTCAGTTTTCACTAGAAAACTATTTGTATCTCTTTGAGTTTTGAGAGCAATTCACATGCATTATTAATTATGCCAGTTCAGTGGAAACTAGAAATGCACTTTTTTTTATTGCTGTATGTTGATTACAGCTGCACAGGCTTTCTTCCTTGAGTCTTGCCACACAAATGCTTTTGAGCCTGAAATCCTTTTGGTAGTGCTCCTTTTTTTTTTTTTTTTTTTTTTTTTTTAATGTTCAGGTCACCATGATAACTTCTGGACCAAAAGAATAATTATCTAAACAGTTTCTTATGGAGATGTTCATTCCCCATGAGGAGGAAAAAACGCTATTGAGCTTGAAAATCTCTTTGCAGTCTTCCTATTTTTGTTATGTTCAGGTCAACATGATCACTCCTGGACCACAAGAATGATTATCTAACAGTTTCTTGTGGATCCGTTTATTCCTCCTCTTTAGGAGGAAAAAAGCTTTTATATTTTTAATTGTCTTTTGGTAAATCTTCTGATGCATGAACTCTTCCGACTGTCTCTGTTTATGCTACTGATTGCAGATAAGCATTATTATCCTGCTGATTAGATCCCCTAAAGTCCACCTCGTTACACATGGGAATCATATGAGCAATCTTGGTAATTACGATAGTCCAGAGAGCATAGTCTGGTTGGAGAAGCGATTTAAATTCCTGAAAGAGGAAATGCACTTGCTAGAGACTCATATGGAGAGAGTTCAGTTTGAGTATGCTTGGTTGAAGGCACACCTGGAAAACTTGGAGAGGCTGAAGGCAAACTCATGACTATAGCCAAATCCTTGAATTGGTTAAAAACCATTGCAAGGAAGAAACATTGGACACGTCCTCACTATTAGAGGATGAGCCACATCAAGAGGTTTGTTCACAGGGACCAGCCAATGTTATCATACAGCTCGTGAGGTAATTTCTTTTGTGTATGGTATAGTGTATCTAAAGTAACTAGAGGTTCAATAGAATGGGTTTCAATGCATGTACAGGTATCATGATATTAGCTCTTTAAGTTGTGTCATTTATTTGTCCTACTGAATTAGAAGTCTAAAAGTTAATCTACACAAGAGGAATAGGGGATGTATTATGTGCGCAAAGTGTTAATCCAGCTACTAACACACAAACTGAGGGTCCAGTAAGTTACACCGGATGCTGGCTGTGCAGACTTTAAACTCGTAAAAACACAACAATGATTAACCTTCTAATGGCTAATACAGATTATGTGCATCAACGTTTCAGAGGAACTCTCTTCATGTAGGGCTTAAAAAGTTTTTTAGGGATGTACTCAGATAACAGAGTTGTTAGAAAGATCTGCTTTGTTACTATTCCCTTGAAAAACATAAAAGAGCATTCCCCGTTGCAATTAAGCCTTTTCAATCTTAATGTGGGATCGTCTGTATTTTCAGATTTATTTTTAGAAAATTGTACTTAATAGTTGGTGCTCCTAAACATTTCCTCCTGAATTTGGCTCAGACGGTACAGGTGATTCTGCCTTTTAAGCTTTTGTAGTATAGTGGTGAATGTGGTATTCATTAGCTAGAAATGATGTTAGCAAAGAATGCTGCTTGCTTCGTAGACCTCCAGTAAGCCAACTGATTCTTTTTCACAAGATGAGCGGGGCCCATGTTGAGGATGTTTTAAACTTATTTTTTATTTTTTGAGACGGGGGAATATTTCATTTCTTACTTGCCATAAGCCTCCGTATGATGATTCCTTGACAACAAGCATATAAACAAAAAACCGTCAGATGATCTTAATTAGGTCAACTGTTTTAGCTCGAGCTTGATTTGTAAAAAAATTGCTCTTGTTATGATAGAAAAGAAGCAGCAATGAACGACCACAAGAACATTGAAAATAACTGATCTCACTAATTTTAATTAGTGAACGACCTGGACACAATAGTCAAATCGAACAGCCGTCGGAGGCTATGCTGGTGCATCAATCACTTGGTGCTCTTTCTGCTCTCAAGCGACATTCGAACGAACTTCAAACATATAAAAGGCAATCATGCCTAAGATATTTAATTTTTATTCATTATACCTTACATTTCCAATTTAATTCAACGGGCTGGGTTTGTTAAATCCAGTTTGATAATAACGTGGCTAAAAATGCTATTTTTATGTTTTGAATGGACTAAACAATTCAAAAACACTTAATTTTTTATTCAATATTATAAAATTATGATGACGATTGTTATTAGAAAAGCAAGTGAATACATGTTTCTCCGGCGGCAGTCGTCGCTCTAATTTTCTGGCATAAAATAAGAGAGGATTTAAAGTGTTTTTAAACTTTATTGACCTTTCAAAATGTAAAAATAGCACTTTTATTCACTACATTACAAAATTAGGCCTTAATATACATTTCAGAAATTATATCCCCGAATGACAGGCTGTGGAAAGAAAAGGGCATGACAATGCACGTATAATCAGGATCTCAAGGAAGGAGGGGTATTATACGCGGACCTATTTACCTGTATACCTCGGCTTCCTCTTCTCAGCAAATGAAGCTAACCCTTCAAGACGATCCTCCGTGTTCAGCACCTGCTCATAGCATTCTTCCTCTACTGAGAGTGCGGAGGGCATCTCAACCTCCATCCCTTGGTTGATAGCCTTCTTAGCCATTCTTACAGCTAAAGGACCCTAACATAAAGAGATCAAACGAAAACATATTTGTTTGTATAGAATCAGCGTAGAGCAAAGATTAGGCAGCTAAACTAGACTCAGCTCAGGATATTGTGTTAGTTTTCCCGACAAATAAACAACCTTGGAAGGGACTAGAAAATTAGAATAAGTAAAAGTGAAAGTTTCCTACCTTCTGGTTTATCTCTCGAGCAATTTGAAGGGCTTTTTGATATGCCTCTCCAGCAGGAACACAGTAATTGACCAGTCCTGCCATGAAATATATCTCTTAAGGCTGAAGACACTTCCAGAAGCGGTAAAGTACATAGAAAAGTTATATTATAAATGATTGGGATAATTTGTTTTACCCATGGACAAAGCTTCTATTGCATCAAACCTACGACCGGTGAATATCAGCTCCTTGGCAACAGATCTTCCTACTATTCTGGGAAGGCGCTGGGTCCCACCAGCTCTGCACTTGGTGAACATTTGTAACACTTCAAGTGGGAACAAACAAACATAGTCCATGTTTACATTTTTGAAGAAATCCGAAACTGAACTTAGCATTTTCAGAATGCATCACAGATTTGCGATAGTAGCCAGTAAAAAGTAAGAACTATTACTTCAATCTACAAGGCATGTATAAACATATAAAAATGAATCCCTTCTTTCCAATAGAACAACTCACTTCAGAACCTACCCAGGAATTATGGCAAGTCCAGTTTCTGGCAAGCTAAATGTTGCATTCTCTCCTATAAGGCATGTTGAAAGAAGCTCATAAGTCAAATATCAACAGCCATTAATTTAGTACAGGCGCAATATATGTTGAAATTCTATAAAATTTACCGGACTTCAGTTGAAAGATATACCACATATACGAAGGTCACATGAAAGGACCAATTCTAACCCACCACCCAATGCTGCTCCTTCAATAACAGCAATTGTAGGAATAGAAAGTGCCTGCTCAAAAGATAGTCTATGTCAATCAATAGGATTTCTTACGTATTAAAAGAAATAGTCTATGGCGATCAACAGGATTTCTTATGTAATGAAAGAGTACATTGAAAAGCTAAAGGTGCAGAAAAAAACGAAACAAAAAAGTGAATGATGGGATCTATTCAATGGAGGAAAATTAGCAGGACAGTAATTGTCAGCCTGCTTAAAAAATATTCCATATTAATTAATTAGTCATCTTAAGCAATGACAAAGACACATAGAAAGGCTAACAGTGTATGGAGTGAAATAGAATACCAGGAAATAGTCCATAGAAGAAAACGAGCAGGAAGAAATTATCAGTATTCATGCTTTTATGACAAGAAGTAGCTGATCAGAGTACATCAAAGGCATGTGAACTTGCAATAGGCTCTACGTAAGCAGCATGCAAACTTGCACAAGAAGAATGTCACTCATGTAAGACACAAACCTCAAATGACGAGAAAGTTGACCTTAAAGAATTGACGAATAGCCGAACTTCAGAAGTATTCATCAGCCTCCTTTCCTGCCAATACACTTTCAGCCGCAGCGAACTTATGCGAATGTTGAGACATATAAATATTTAAGTTCAATCCCAAGAGCGAAAGTCATATAAGAACACAAAATTTAAGTCCAGTAGCATGGATGATTTCCAATAAATATATAAGCAAAAATTATTCCATAAATTGTTCAAATTGTAGATATTTGGCATGCATAAGCAAATTAGAAAACCACATGCAGGAAGGACGAAGCTACTGTTATACAACAAGGTAAAAACTATTGACAATTTACGCAGAAAGACTACTGCAATAACTACTATGTCTTAGGCCATATAGATTATACAGCTATCATGATCTCCAAATAAACATGATAATAATGAGCTAGCATCATGTCACCTATCTTGCAAATGTACCCTCATTTTACAATAGAAATTCCAAGATTAACATCAGACTGTAAGTACAATATATAAATCCTGATAATAAGAAGAGCACAAATGTATAACTTCTTACACTTGGGTATAACATAATCTAGAAAACACTTGAGAAATAAAAATCTGAATATCAACCAGTATAAGGCAAGCAATTCTGACATACTTAAATTACTTGATTGCATGCTCAGGTTCGGATGAAAAAAAATCAACCAACATAAGGAAAGCACTTCTAACATACTTAAATTACTGTATTGCATGCTTAGGTTCAGCTGAGAAAAAATAGAACTCGGTGCATGATACGTTAATAATTAAACTTGAAAAATGTTGATTCATCTTAGATGATAATGGAAAAGGATGAAATATAAGGGCACTCTAATCATTCAACCTGCTATATTTCCGTATCCACATCTTACCCGACCTATATGCATCTCATGCTCAAGAGGCCATACACCCCATGTCGAAAGATGCATATCCATTATATCACTACTATCAACAGGCCATGAGACTTTCGCAACTCACAACAGGTCAAAAAGGTCATGAGACATTCATGACAGGTCATGAGTAAATGACTAAAATATCAGATCTTAACTGAAACTTTCCGAGATTAGTTCCTTACTCTTCTTATAGCATGCAGTTGGTATAACAATCCATGTTCCTTGCGGTTCAGAGACACCAGATTCAATATTATTGGGCAATTATTTATATATCACCAAAGTTTCTTCAATTGAGTAATTTTTTTCACAATCCAGAACAGAGCGAAGGGTGATCCTGAGTACCAATATAGATTACATAGAGAATTGAAGATGAGGTGTTGATGTACCTTGAGATCAGCCCCGGCACAGAAAACCCTAGGGACCGAACTCGAGATCAACACCACATTCGCCGAGGAGTCTCCATCGATCACATCGAGCGCGCGCCTCAGTCCGTTCAACATCTCCTTCCCGATCGCGTTCTTCGCCTCCGGCCTCTCCAGCTTCAGCTCGACGATCCCTACTCCACGAAACCTCGTTAGCGAGATCGAAAAAACGGGGGGAGATAGAGAGAGCAAAGAAGAGATCACCTGAATCCGAATCCGAGAGCTTCTCGATCCTCACGGGATCGGGGAGTGTTTGGAGTATGAGGCTCCTCCGGAATATCGCGCGGTGGCGGAGCTGCGGCCCCACGGCGGACGCGGTGGTTGTGGGGATCGGAGCATGGGAGGAGGATCGGGAAGCTCCGGCGATGGCGAGGTGAAGGAGACGAGGAGATGAGGAGGAGGAGGAGGAGGAGGAGGAGGAGCTAATGGCGCTCGAGGAGAGGCGGAGGAGGCGGCGGCGGAGGGAGACTAGGGTTTGGACGTGACGCATCGCGCATCGCTCGGCGATTACAAGCGCGGCAGTGGAGACTGTGCAGTGGGAGGAGTGGGGAAGTGATCACGGCTCTTGCGATTGGATAGAGACGAAGTGGGAAATAATTAAAATAAAATATAGATAATTGGGTAATAGTTTTTTTTTTTTTTTTTAAGAAAAAAGTATCACGTTGACTGTTTCATTTATTGGAATAGTAAATTAAGCTACATAAATGAGATAGTAAGGCCTCGAAGGAGTTGACAAAAAAAATCCTCAAAAAAATTGTTCCCACTGGGTCCTCAAATTGATTGATCCTATACACCGCTAGGGTCGGGTTCAACGTGATCGTCCGGAAGATTACTCCATTTCTTGTTTCCCAGATGACCCACCAACTAGCAACTAACACAGAAGGCGGAGACCGCAACGGTTGCCCGCCCGTCCTAGCCAGGAAACTGTCCCAAAGGGAGAGCACGTCGTTATCCCCATTTGATGGTTGATTACCCTACCATCACCCTAAGAAATCGAGCGAAAACACACCAAATGAATAAGTGATCAACAATTTCCTCGTCTCCACCACACAGCACACAAACAGTGTTGCCCGTCGAGCCTCACTCCGCAAGGTTATCTGCTCTGGGTATTCTCTTCTTAAAATAATTGGGTAATAGTTAATGAATAATTATATGCGACTTATTAATTAATGAATTGTAGTTAGTGGACAATAGTTTTTTTTTAAAAAAAATTGCTTTTCTTAGGAAACCCAAATACTACGGCCTTGCTTAGTATCATAGTTATTTTTTAAATAAATTTTTAACATCAAATTGTATAAAAAAGACGATGAATTATTTTCAATCTTTATATCCAAAGTATTTGTTTGGAAATTAAAAATATAAATTTGTATATTTTTGTTTACTTTTATTTTTTTTTTTAAAAGTTATTATTCATCAGTTGCTCGGATTACATTTATTAAGCTAGTTAATAATGATTTATAATTGGATAAAAGTACTCCTGTTTTTTTTACTTTTTTTCTTGATCTAATTTGTATCCACTTTTGTTTCACCGTTCATCACATTATTGCACAAAAATCTATACCTATACATTATTCCTTATAAATTTTGCCACATGACAAAGTCTCCTTCATCCTTACCTTCTTCTTCCATCCTTGCCTTCTTCCTAATTCCTAATGATCGAATTTATTATCTTTTATCTATTTCTCATAAACTTTGCCGCATTGCAAAGTCTTCTTCATCCTTACCTTCTTCTTCCATCCTTGCCTTCTTTCTAATTCCTAATGATCGAATTTATTATCTTTTATCTCCGCGTGATATTTCGTCTTCTCACGTGTCCATTTCTGAATTAATATGTCCACATTCCTTGTCATCTAAATAAATCAATATTATAAAAAAATAAATAAAATAAGATATGTATTGTCGTGATTAAATAAAAACTCAACGCTGACAATGACGGTGAATGACAAGTGGGGATCAAGATTCACCTTTTCGATATCAGCAAGACAATTAAGGTGCGCGTATGGAGTAGTGTTCTATTGCCTTTTTATTATTATTATTGCGTGTACGTAATTTATTTGCTAAATTATAAATTTTATTATATTTGTTTCATATCTTTTATTTGTACTTATTGATTTCTCATGACAAGTGAAAAAATTTTAAAATATTTTAGTTTGTCAATCTTCTGTCCCTTATAGTATCAAGCGCAAGTAACTTCACTAGTCGAGAATTAAACCGTCTCACATTAAAAACTAATTCCATCATTTTTTTTTAATATATATTTATAAATGCCCACCATTAAGGTTTGTACCATACGTATTTTAATTATATAATTATATAATAACCAATATTTCACAGATAAAATTAACAAAATCCTTATCAGCAAAATATTACATAGACGAGACACATTTTTCCTAGCAGAAACGTAATAGCTAGTGTAATTGTTAAATTATAAAATATTATTTATAACATGCAAAATATATTGCATGTTATAAATAATTTTTTGTGCTTTCCTGGGGTTTATGAGGCATTCGTAATTCGTAAATACATGTGAATGTGAATCACACTATATATCCCTGCGAGAGAATAATTTACTTAAATATATTTTTACACTACAACAAAAACGGTCTATAGCGACACTTTTAAATATAGGTACATGTCAAAAAAATGCTGCTAGCTAAAATTACCGACACTTGTAAAAAGTGTTGCTATATGTGGGGTCGTTAGGTATATAGTGACAGTTAAAGAGTGTCGCTATAATCTAAAAGAGTGCTGCTAATTTACCAACACTTATTTAAGCATTTAGCAACCGCCGAAACTCTATCTCGTTGGCTGCGGTGGCGGAGGAGGACGACAGTAAAGGCTCTTCGTCTAGAATTTCAGTGGATTGAGTGAAGAGAGAAGAAAGGATGGTTATTGATTTTTCTTTTTTTTTTCTTTTCCGTTTGTAATCGGGTCAAATGGACTGGGTGTGGTGGGTTGAGTAGATGTGTTTTTAAGTTTTAGTATAAATGAGATACTTACTCAAAAGTATTCTAAACATGTGTTCCTATAACTTAATTCTATTGTAGTGTTATTGTTGGACGATATATAATGGTGACGAAGTTCATGCTCCACCATTTTATTGTTTCATAATATGAGATGGGTGAGTGCACAGAATATCTCAATTTATTACGGATTAGAGAGAGAACACAAACCCCACCTACATAAATAAATGATGAATAGTTGAGTAGTAAATTTTGGCCCACTAAAATTAAATTAATTTTGTTGACAAATCTCAAACATCTATCTACTTTCAAAGACTCAGAATTAAAAAAAAAAACAATAACAAATTAGCTAGTGAAAGAAAGAGTGTAAAGTAAAGCTCTATTTAATGATCTTTTTTGAGATCTATTTGTTTAAATTAGCTAGGTAAGATATGCGGAATTTATATTATTTCGTGATTCTTACCATTAGATTTATTCATTATTTAAGTCATACGTACTTGGATGCACAAATATTTTACTTGATTTGTTTTTTCTGATATATTTAAGAAATTTGTAGTATTTGGTGGACAAAGAGTATAATCAAATGTTTGGATTTAAATATCATATATATATATTCGGCCTGTTAATTATTTTAATATGTTATCCTACCAAATTTTACATATAAAAAACTTAAAAAATTCAAATTAAACTAAAAATTATTCAATCCTGAAACAAATTTTTTACACTTGAGTAAACTATCATTAAATAACTTGGTCTTACATTTAAACATCACCTTACTCAGTCATATTGACTAACACAAGAAACACAACCCATTCTTGCTCCGTGGACCAGACGGGCGCCCAAAAATAACAGCAACAGCAATATACAAATATACAATTAATAAATGCAAAACATTACTCGTTCCCTTTTTTTGATCTATTCTACGAAAGCTACAGCTTTGATAGAACTCGGTGAATCGTCAGCTTTTTCCCTTTTTTTGTTTTTCCTTTAGAAAGCTACAGCTTAAAGATCAAACTGACGATCACTAAATATGAATAAATGAAATATGAATAAATGAATGATTTTAAAAGACATATTACAAGGCGAAGACCAATATATGTTTACCCCGAGATATTATTTGGACTCGACCCTTTTCTTATATTATTATATGAGTAGAGTTACTATACTATCGAAGGTATAGAAAATCTGATACTTTTAATTGTTAGGTTCTTAAATTAGTCCTTTTAATTATTTTTAATTTTTAGATTAAATCTGTTATTTTGTGGGGACCAAGGCACTACTCAATTCTAGTAGGGATCGCAATTATATTGACTGTATAATTTTTTATCCAACTGTCGGAAAGATAAAAAATTTTAAAAAAAATTTCACGAGGGGCTGGCGACGTATCCGTACGGTTCGGGCGGAGCTTCGGAGGGCCGGTCGAGGCGGAGCGCGAGAGCGCGGTTGGCGTAGACCTTCTTGATGCTGGGCCGCTGGTGGCGCAGCAGGCGGACGACGCTCCGGCTGGCGTCGGGGCGGAAGTCGCGGCCGGAGCCGGCGAAGCCGTCGACGAGGTGCAGGTACGCCTCCAGGTCGTGGCTGCAGACGGGGCCGGCGTCGGGGCGGAGGCACGGCGAGTCGCGGCTGTCCACCCGCAGCTCCGCGCCCACGTGCTCGTACCCGCGCCCGGAGGCGAAGGCCCCGGGCACCCGCGTCACCACGTCGCCCGCGTTGACCACCCGCAGCACGTTGACACCGCCGGCGCGCCGGAGGCGGTCGGCGAAGGCGGCGTCGCCGACCCTGGGCCCGCCGAAGGAGAGCACGGCGATGGGGGGCACGCGCGGGGCGCAGGCGCGGAGCTCGTCGGCGGCGAGGAGGGCGAGCGCGCCGCCGAGGCTGTGGCCGACGACGGTGATGCTCAGCTCCTCGCCCTCGTAGAGGCGGAGGAGGCGGCGCACCTCGTCGACGATGGCGGAGGAGAGGCTGGGCACGCGCTCCCCGGGGGTCTCGTACAGGCTGAGGAAGCCGCGCGCCACCCTGGGGAGGTCGGGTTCGGCGGCGGCGGCGGCGGCGGGGAGGGGGACGAGGGAGGTGCGGAGGTTCTCGGCCCACTCGTGGCAGGTGGCGGTGCCGCGGAGGACGACGGCGATGTCGCGGCGGCCCATGCGGGCGATCTCGCGGTCGGAGTCGCAGACGGCGACGAAGCCGACCCAGCTGGAGCGCTGGGTGAGCCAGTCGGGCGCGGAGGAGAGGTGGGTGTGGGCCCACTCCGGGAGGGCGAGGGAGGAGGTGGCGAAGAGGCTCCGCGTGGCGCGGTAGGACCGGTCGGGGAGGACGACGTGGCGGTGGCCGGAAGAGGAGGAGGAGGAGGAGTGCTCGAAGGCGCGGTAGGCGGATTGGACGAAGTCGCCGTAGCGGAGGAGCTCGCGGCGGAGGTCGGGGTCGAGCGGGTCGAGGAGCCCGTCCCAGGATTCGGCGCCGTGGTAGCGGCGCCACGCGGCGGCGATGGAGCTGCGCGGGGAGGGGCGCGGGGACTCGGAGAGGAGCCGCTGCAGGTGGCTCAGGCTGCGCGGCGACATCGTCTGATCGTTGTCCCCTGCCTGTCGCCTGAACGGCTGGGGGAAGAGCCCCGAGGGGATCAGGCTCAGCGCGTTGAAGATCCCCCCGCCCCCTCCTCCTCCTCCTCCTCCTACCCTGCTTGCATTATCAGCAGGGGGAGATGACGCATGGTTGTCCTCGTGGGTTGTTCGGAGAGGATCCAGAGGAGGTGGCGTCGGGGAGGGTTTGGAGAGGACGCGGTCGAGGTTGGAGAGGTGGGTTTTGGTGCCATTCGTAGTAACTGAGGAGGAGGAGGAGGAGGAATACGCGACGACGATGGGGACGGTGCCTTTGAGGTTGTGGTGATACTGGGGATTGAAAGAAGAAGAAGAAGAGGAGTAGCAGCTTTGGACGAGAGAGGAGGAGGAGGAGGAGGAGGAGGAGGGAAGGGACACCGACACGGGGGCGGTGGCGACGATCATGGATATGGGACGATAAGAGGGAGAGATAAAACCCTACTCGTATGTATGTTAGCGTAAAATGTTGCAAACGCTATACTGCACCCCCCACGTCCCACTTATATAGAGTGCGGGTTTACCTAATTAATTTAATACACTGACGACGATGATGTATATAGATCCTACGGGCCCTTGACACGTGGATTCGGCTTCGGTTCAATCGCTTCGGTAGGGAGGTCGACGGTGTGTTCTGGTGGTCAGCATCCGACTTGAAATTGAAACAAAATGTCAGAGGTGTGAAGCATGCAATGACTGCAATCTAGCTGTCGGCTGACGCTGGTTTCTTTATAACGAAGGTTGTTCCGTCGAATTTGGTACAGCTTAAAATTCTTATGACGTAAGACACTGATCACAACGCAATAGAGGTTCGAAATTCCTTATTCCAACTTGCTATTTTCGCTATTTATTATTAGATTAAAATATATTTTACTTTCTACTATGTAATAATAATAAAATAAATTCAGAAAATTAATACGTTGAATTGAATAATTGAACTTAATAGGTTAAGTAGAATTTTGATCTACAATAGATCTAACGGTAAGAGACCCAACAATAAATTCAACATCCAAATCGAAATCCTGACTGAGCTCTTAAGTGCGATGGGTGCATCCTTTCTATCCGTATGTATTTTTGGAATGATTAGCTAGCGCCGCATTCAAGTTAGAACAAAACACTCAAATCCTCTTACTTCGTCGTCATCGTCGGATTTAATATAGATAGCCATTCAGAGATAATCTGTTGGATATAAATGGTCGAATTCGAATGCTGTACTTAAAAGAATACTAATTTGTTGGCGCATTTTACTCTCGTAAGTCCAAATTAGATATTATAGCCGACATAATTATGGCAGTACTCGCCAAATTTACAACCATTTTTTCCATTAAGAGACCGTTTAGTTAGATATAATTATAAATACAGTGTAGTTAAAGATGCATGTAGTTAAAAATATAATAGTTACAACTATATAAATTTTGTTTGGTTAAATGTAGTAGAACGCGCTATGAGTATAAATAATTTATTTGGTTGCATCCAGTTTAGAGATAATTTTTAAAATTTTATCATTTTATATATATGATGGCGAGATTACCTTCAATGTAAAAAACTTTTATTTAAAAACTATTGAGGAGGTAAGCATATCTTTTATTTTAAGTTACTCTTTCCAACTGCTGCAGTTGGAACTGCGGCCAATTTGAGCATAATTCGAACTGCTGCAGTTGGGCCTCTTCCTGCAGTTCTTACTGCAGCGGTTAGAGTTAAATATATCAAATCAAACATCAAATTTATATTTACATACAGTTAACTACAGTATAGTTGCAACTATATACAACCAAACGGCTCCTAAAATGTACAAGATTCTAGAGCTTTCCGATACCGGAAAGAAGTAGATTGCAGGTAGATTTTAAATTAATAACAGGTCAGGCTACACTTAGTTACTTAATTAATCTTCAAAAAAATTAATATTAGTTGTTTAATTATCAACAGACCTATCAATCTACTTCTAATTAATGCTGCGAACGCAAGCAGGATTATGAAAACGAAGGATTAGCGGCGAGTTTGGTCGCATTCCGGGAAATCGTGTGAGCTTAATTCCTAATAGATGCGACCGTTTCGCTTGTTTTTACTCTTCGCCGCACGTGTAAACGGAGGACCCGTACGTGTAACCTAACCCTTGTGGGAGATTCAACCTACACACGTACACGTGTGAGTCCTCGTGTTGTCCAAGTCTAGGTAAACAACTAAACATCCGTATTTAGTTCAGGCTCCTCGCGATTGGGTATTAGTTGCTGCTTAAAAAAAAAAAAAAGAGAGAAGAGAAAGTTGCCAATGTACTCATTTAGTTTATTTTTTCTAAAATAAATTGGGTCAAAAATATAAAATAATTATATTTTGAATTTAGAAGTGTGATTACCAACTATTAAGTTCTTAACTAACTATACTAGATATGGTCCATATAGAAAATTTAATTTTTTTTAATTTTTTGCTTACGCTTTTATGAATATAAGGGCTCACATGAGTATAAGGGCTCACGCCCTAGCTTTTTGGGTAGAAGGATAGAAAAAACTTGTTGATTTGATGTTGTTATTTTATATATATGACAAAAAATATTAGTGATATGTAGAGAGATATATTAAAATGAAACATAATTCATATAATAAATTAAAATGATCATGACATATTAAATTCAATCAGAATTCATACAATAAAAATAATCATGCTTGTTTAACATAGTATATCGATCTCCACCACTGATGCAGAAGTTGTCTTAAACATTTGTAGTTTTCTTTATATGACTTGACAATTGCCGCGTAAATATTAATAGTTATGAAAACGAAGAAAACTCGGGATCCACTCTAATTAATATCATGATATCTAGCTGATGACTTTTATGTATATACTGGTTTGGAATTTGAATTTTGACCTAAGTTCACAAACTAATATCATGATATCTAGCTGATGACTTTTATGTATATATTGGTTTGGAATTTGAATTTTGACCTAAGTTCACAAACTAATTAAATGGTCGATTTTGAGGACCCAAGTTAATAATGTAAGTCAAAATCATTGTTGTTTTTTTCTTTTGAATATGTTTTACTATACGCGTACGGATGAATATTAATTGGTGGAAGGATCCTTCAATAGATTTTCTTACACTTCTCCAATTACAATTTTTATAGTTCAAAGTGAAGCAAAAACAAGACCAAGTACGATCACAATATGTCGTGTAGGTTTCTTTTTGACCTTCCTCTCATTGTGAACTCTTCGACAGCTATCTCCGCAGCTTTACCTTTTGACTTCAATTAAATAATGATCATTCCTCGAAGTGTCCTCATGATGGGTACTAAATCTAAATCTTTCTCCTATTTACACTTTTTTTTTTTTTGTTTTCTAATTCTTCTTCCATTTACACTCCTTTTTCTTGATTGTTGAAAATAAAGAGAGGAATTAAAAAAAAGAAAAAAGAAAAAAAGATGAAGGAGAGCAGGAACTTTGTGCCATGTCCACACATATATAGTTTATTGTTGACTTTGCTCTCCTTGGTTGCTCCGAATATGTAGTTGTTCAACAAGCTTGTAGTCATCCTGTTTTAGTACGATTTTAATAGCAATAGAAAAGTAGGTGTACACTATTTATCAAAAAACGTATACTTGTAGTTAAATGCAATTGAGGAAAGATGTTTGAATTTTCTACTAAGATATATGTTATTTTATTAGTGTTCAAGAAGCTGGAGACTCGAGCATCTTAGGGGAGGCATTTGGATTAACGAATCTGTAAATCCAACGTAACTCAAGTGCAATAATGTTTGAATTTTCATGAAGTGTAATTATTCTTTTGTTGTTTATTTTGACATAATTTGTACAGTTTAAAAGTTAAATACAGTTACTTCTTTTGTTTGTATTGGTGAAATTAGTTTTTTGAGTTCCATTATTTATTTTGATGTAAATAAGTGGATTTCATTGTCTCCAGAAGATAGTGGTAAATTTATCCCTGTAAAATTTAACCTATTAAATAATTAAAATTTTCATTATTATTTAAAGATAATTTTAATTTATTATAAATAAGATAATTCTAATTCATTATAAAGGAAATAGAGTTTAGATTTTACTATTTAATAAATTTTGTACAGAAGATTGAGTGTGGCGGAAGTCGAGTTGGGCACTTTAAAGAAAAAAATCGAGAATAGGTGAAGTGGAGGTCTAACGTAGCTTGAGTTACATTATATTTTTGACTTACATCAGAACAAATACCCAAAGTAATAAAACTTGAGGGCCCGTTTGGTTCGAGTTATGTAATATTACGAAGTATCTCGATATATCTAGGTATTTTGGATTTCGGCGTGAGATTACTACTAATGCTGCATTAGAGCGTTTGGTTTAATACAGTAATATAATACTAGATTACAGTATTTATAGCATTAATATGTTTGGTTCAGTTTATAAAATTTAGTAGTCCTGACATAAAAGTAGAGTTTTTTCCAAAATTGCCCTTGTTGTGGTCATTTGAATATTATTTTTACGGAAATGACGAATGGAGGGAAGGAGATCGTGATGATTACTTGGGAGGACGACGCAATAGAAGATGATAGGTGTTCGTGCGAGAGAGAGAGAGAGAGAGAGCGAGAGAAAGCAGCGTGCGAAAGAGAGGGCCAGGGGACGGCGAGAGAGAGATGAAAATAATGCTGTTAATTAGATTTTGGGTTGTTGGAGGATAAAATTGTCATTTTACATAATATGTAGTATTAACGAGTTTCAGTAATACAAGATACACGACCCCCCTTCCGTTAATATTTTCGATGTAATCCTGCTCGATTTATAATGCTACATTAACGACTAGATTACATAGCGGATTAACCAAACACAGTTATCCTGACAGGATTGTCTGTAATCCTGCCAGGATAACTCGAACCAAACGCACCCTGAGTTCCACCCCTCTACTTACATCAAAATAAACGGTCTCTTTCTTGAAAAGCACAAGTGCCTCTAATTCCTAAGACGACAATAAAAATAACAACCACTAAACTAGCCCAGCGATTATCGCATTGGAGGACTTATTAGTATTAATTGTTTTTCTACGTATTAGATACTCATTGAGATCTGTTCACTCTAATATAGTTAATGGGATGTTCCTATTTGCCCTGTGTGGATGGTGGTGGAAATTTAATGCACGAAAATTTGGAATTATCAGCATGATATTTTTACAAGTATAATAGCTAAGCTATATGTAAGTGTATAAATGATGATATGTACTTGCTTCGACGCCTATAAGTTATTATGTATTTGCTTACGTAACCTTAATAGCCAGTTATTCAGATTGAGAGATTTGGGATCCAAAGATATGGTCAAAATTTTATATTAGAAAATAAGTAGGTTTTCAGACTAAATGCAAATCCTAGTCAATTTGGCTAGAGACAAATAAGCCTTTTCGCCAGAAAAAAAAACTTTAATAAAGGACTTTCACAGATTCAAAGGTTTGAATAGACAAGCCAAAGAAAAAAAAATCATTAAATACTCTTGTTTGCTACAATAGTCAAAAAGTAAGCTTTTAAAATTATAAAAGAGATAATGCATTTGAGGATTAGTTAAACATATATTAGGAAAAATTCAAACCATCAGTTCCTTGGATGAAAAGCATAATTAATTGTTCAAGCTCGATTTGGACCAAAATAATTTCAGCGCAAAATGGGGATAATGCATTATCTAAACATTCTTTGAAAACTAAGTTTAGACCAGAAATTACCGCAACGAAAAGTTGTTTGTTTGGGCCTTAATGGAGAGCATTAATTTTATCAGTAGACTTTTGTTGAATTGGACTCGTGAACTCTTCTACACTATGATTTGGATTTAATGTCTCATTAAATTTTTCGTGGGACAGAATTGGTTAAGGGAGAGAGAGTAACCCCTACCACAAGTAACACAATACAACAGTAATTCAACTATTGATGGGACGGATTAGTCATAACATGGAGATGATTTGGTAATAACCCGACAACCTAATAGGTTTTACCATATATGAGGCTTAGTTTGTTCCCATATAGTGACCAAGCGCATATAAAGAAAAAAAATTGCTTTGAATCTTTCATTCTATAAACCTCGCGACAAGCTAATAGATTTTACCGTATAAAAGGCTTATTTGTTACTGTAGTGACCAGACGCATATAGAGAAATGAAAAATGCTTTAAATCTTCCATTCTATGAACATAGCAAGCAGTAAATTAGATCACTGTATTTTCAAACTAGGCACAGAACTATTAAATTAGGATTGAAGTTTTCTAGCCATGTTTCCGATAAATGAATAGAACTAAATTGATCCTAGAACTTAATCCGATAAACCATTTACTAGATCTCTCGAAAGAATCTAAATTAAAAATTTTATATCAATTTTTTTACCAGATTGGGATAGCCGTGGTTCATTGACAACTCTGTTTCTAACTTTTCTTAAGAGGGGAAAAGAGATTTATCACACCTGAAATTTTCCTTGCATGGAATGTGTCAAAAGTTTTGTTTGAAAAGGATGTTTTACCTTTGAAAAATCAACTTTTTGCCTAAAAATCATTTAATGGTCCCTCGTTATTGCTAACTGGGATTGCCTTTCAATGCCAGTTTTTGAGTCTAATTAAATGATCTTCTTAGGTACAAGAAAAGTATAAAATTGGAAAGAATGAATCAGGAAGAAAATGAACATACATGAAAATTTCAGTAATTTGATGGGGCAATTTTCAAAGGTTAAACATGCATGAAGGCAAATCATGTATCATAATTGTTCTTCTGAACCGCCGCCGCCTTGTTTCTTCGGCAAATTTAAGCCTCAGGGAAACGAAAAATTACCTTTTACAAGCCAAAAACTATTATAACTCTTCATACCGAAACTATCCTTCAGTTTCTTAAAGAACAAAAAAAAAAAGGAATTTTTATTGTTTCTTTGTTGAAGTTCACTTAATGCAATTGGAAATCCATGGCACTAACTAATTTATTTCCATGTTAATCCACTAAGGCAAACAAAATCATAACCTGTACTAGTACTAGATTGAAAATTCGACCAGTTGAAAAATGCTAAATAATGAATCAGTATAGTCATATAGTTTTCAAAATTTTGATATGGATCAAAAGATCAAACTCGCGTACTTTTCCACCAACTTATTGGATCACTGTGATGGAAATTAAAGGAGGCATTTCTGAACACAAAAATTGGAGAAAAATTTAGGGTGAGACCATCAAATGTCAATCCAGGGGAGAACAGGTTGTCTGGTTTATCTATTTATTTATTTATTTTAAAATACATAAAAAAATTGTATAAATCTTCCACCCTTCTCATTAAGTATGCCTAAGGTCAAGAATGCTTTTAAAGATCAATGTTATCTGGTAAAAAGCAACAATTAATAAAATAACTTCAAAAGATAATACTTAGGCAGAGTCCTAAAGTTCCAAGATATTTCAATTTAATCCCATTTGAAAAGTCCTTGTACTTGGATTCTCGCACGCAGCACCTTATTCGGCGGATGCAGCGAAGTCTCAAGCATTACAGAATTTCCACGATAGATAAAGAGTATTGCGAGAAATTATGTAAATTAAAGATATAATATATGTAAATAAAAAAATAAAGGAATGAAAAGAAAATTCCTTAAAAATTTAAGAACCACCCACGCATTTTGTTCTTAAACATGGCAAAAAGAATGCTATATACCATCATTAAGTACCGATTATAGTCACACACTACAGCAATTCTCAGCTAATTTAATTTGGCAACTCAAATTGCCATCAAAGCACAAGATAAAACTATTATATGCACTACAAGAATTACAAGTTTTACCGCAACATAGACAGATTACATCTAGTGAAGGGGAGGAAAAAAAGGAAAAAGAAAAGTAGGGGGGAAAGAAAAAAAGGACAACTGCTGCATTTTTTTTTTTTTTTTCAAAATGATAGCTAATAGAATTGATCAGCTCAAGTGTCTCTTCACTATTGCTCTGAACCGTCCTCTTCTTTACGAATCCATTGTCTTTTCACAGAATGCGCATGTTGTTGCTTTCTCGAACCATGGCCTTTATGTCTCCTCCTACTGCTTAAGTTTGTCCGATTGTTTGTTGTGGCTTTAATTTGTGAAGAGTTTGAATCCGTTTCCATGGTCGAACTGCACGAGTTAACATCAGATTGCTCGCTGCAGCCAACTTCTGTTGATGTGGTGGGTGGAACAGAAGTAGCAGGAAGAAACATTCCAGGCAATATGAGCAGATCCTTTTTAGGTTCAATAAGGCCATTTCTTTCTTGCTGAAGCTTTATGAGGGCCTCAAATTGCTGTCTCCTGTGATTCTCCGACTCAGATTGGAGCAATGCCTTTTCCTTTTCGTCCCTGTCTGATACTGCAGAACCCTAAAATTCAGAAGATGATGTGGGTTATTCAATTTCTCTTAATATACTGATTTCTTCTTCTTTGTGAAGGTTGTGTTAGGGACACGGCCCAACAAGAAAGCCAGACCACAAAATAACAGAGTTTTGCACAAGCATAAAAAATAAATATTGGAACTGATAGGGAAAAGATAAATAGACACGGAACTAACAATACCGAACGGCAAGAGGCAAATTAGGGAAAAAAAGGGAGGATATAATATATGGAGGCTCTGAATAACAAGAAATACATACCGACTGAAAAGAATATGTCTCCAAATAACCAAGAACATGCTCCAAATCCTTCTCATCAAACACCTTACGACAAACTGGGCAATTTCCCTGGTGCTGATTTACAACCTCATGCATATCTGAGCTGGACAAAACCCGATTATTGCAAAGAATTAAAAACTAGAAGAAAATGATGAATAACAATACTGCAGCCAAAAGCATCCACAGATTTATTCAATGTAATTGTACGCAAGAAAATTGACAACCTAACAGTTAGCTTTAGGAATTCTTGAAGTAGCTTATGTACCTGAAGGTGGATCAATGGTGAATGGTTTAACACACTATAAAAGCAAAGCACTAGATACTTGAAGTCACGTGACAAAATAGAAATATTACCTCTCTGGTTTCCCGCAGTAACAGTAGGCTCTTCAGCTTGGTTGGTGCCACTTTGCGCTTGGAGCCATCTCCACCACCTAAAAAAGCATTCACTGTAAAACAGGAAATAGATAAAAACATCAGTAAGGGCATGCTTAAACGTACAGTAAATAGAACAGAAATGGAAGAGAATCAACCAGTGAAAGCAGTGAAAGCAGGACATCAGCTTCATGAAAGGCAAAGCTGAAGCATTTTTTTCTTCTCTGACCAAAGGATAAAGACACAATGGGCAATCTCCATCAGGATGGTTCATACTGGATAGGATCTCCACAGCTTCCTAGAATGCAAAACTAATTAGATAATCTTCAAAAACAATGACTAGTACAGAGGGCTGTGTCTGGTGACTTGATCACTCCATCAAACTGTAGCTACACATAGCATTACAAGATCAAGGGTAATGAAACCAAACTTCTCATTTCCTTCTTCCATAAGCCAAGCTCGGAGAAGGATGAGATGAGGGCCCTGTGGATTCAATTCCCAAAGACCTTAATAACACTACTATGTATGGCAAAAACAGCATTTGACTTCTCTTTCCAATTTCAAATAATAAAGAAGAAAGCATGACTACACTCAAGAATAAGAAGAAATTCTTTAACAATAAATATTACATGCTATGTTACTCCAATTTCAAATAATAAAGAAGAAAGCATGACTACACTCAAGAATAAGAAGAAATTCTTTAACAATAAATATTACATGCTATGTTACCTCACACAAAGCTACAAGCATCGGGCATGAGGACAGCTCCTGTGCCTTTTGCTGCACGCTTGTGATTAAATATGTCTTTCGATTCTCATCAAGGCCTTTTGTTTCGATAGCATAAACATGAGGAGCTTCATTTGGATACTGCAAGAAGAAGACAATAAAGAATCGATGTGAACTAACAGATATCTTGGGCAATCACTGTGAGAAAAAAATTGAAGAACAAAATGCATGACTGGAAAAGATAATTGTATCGCCTTCAATTGCACATGAGTGCATAGGAGGTTAGAATTAAGTGAAACTTTCGACTACTGGCATTTTATTAAGATTTCCTCAATCAAGTAGGCACATCAACATACGTATGAGCCAGGAGTGTAGAAAAGGTAGCAGAGATAAAATTGTAAAGAAGCACTCGAGTTCATATTTCTTTACCTTACAATCCAGCTCGCCCCACAAATTAGATTACACAGTATCCTACAATGAATTGATTTCTAAATGGATTCAAGAATCACACATTCTGTATTGAATAATTGAAATCATTTAACTTAAGCAATATACTTATTATTTATAGGTTTGGCATCCTGCGCTGTTTGTCATGATTAAGTATGAACCTACATGATGCCTGCATACTGCACAAAACTACGCAGTACCTTGAGCACTCATATATAATGATGTTATTATAGACTATATTTTGGATAATAAGCTCATCTTGTCAACCTAACTTCCACTCAAACAGTTACTCCTCTAGCTTTCTTAAGAGTCGAGACAAAGAATAGTCCTACCAAAAGCTCTCTAAGTTACATTATTTGAGAAGAAAGATTAATAGTTCTGATTATCGCACTGGAACTAACAAAAAGCTGTTTTTTCATTCCACCCATATATATCATCGGTCAGTATACACAGAATTAATTAAGGGAGAGGAAGTTGTTACGTAGACTTCTAACCCGTACCTCCCTAGAAGATTTAATTGCAAGAACTGCTTCGACAAACTGCAAAAAGATTTCAATAAAGGGTGTTAGCAATCTATAAATAAGTATAGTATGTAAGAAGATGTATTACGGAAGAGACCCAAGAAACATGCATGCAGTGTTCTAGTTGCATTAAGAATATATTGGATGAATCCAAATAGTAGATATTAGTATGCCTGACCAAGCTTGTAAGGTCCGGTGGCGAACTCTATTGAGAATTTTGGAAGCTAAGAAAGTAAAACATCGGTAACATGCAGAACCCCAAAAATTTAAGAGTTACCGAAAAGGTAGAATACACTAATGCCAGAAAACTCTCAATTTGCTAACAATTTGAGAAACACAGAAAACACGAAGACTATAAGCCCTCCTTTTGCCACGAAATAGGATCAGATAACGCATAATTAAGATAATCCTTCGCCTAATTCAAGGTACTTATCATAGATTAAACTTTTGTCTAAATAAAAAATGAAAACAAAAAGAATCACGAACTAATAGGAAGAGGTCCCTGATCCTAATTCGAAGTTCCTTTCACATATCATCCAACAACAACAAAATTACAGATATCGCTCCTAAATCAAAGTTCATACAACAGATCAAACTTTCGCCGACGAAAATCACAGATAACAGGAAACGATCGATCGTGTGAGGGAGGGAACAAATTGATTACCTGCTGCGAGGAATCGTCGGCGGTGCGGGGTCGAATGCGGATGGCGATGTGAGGGGGGAACTCTCGGATCACGCGGCAATCGTCGCCGTAGACGGCCATGGCCGCCTCCACCTCTAGGCGAATCTCATCCTCCTCCGCCATGATTCGATCGATCGATGGATCGATCGATAGCACAACGTGGGGATGGAGGAAGAAGAGAGGGGGGCGAGAGGTTGAAAGACAATGGAGAAGAGGAGCCGAGGGTTCTAGAAGCGGCGAGCCAAGCGCTCTCCCCTCTGCGCGTCTGTGACACACGAATATACAAGCTCTATATATGAATGCGCCGCCTTGAACCGGTCCCATAATGTTTCTTTTTTATACTTTCAAATACATTTAATAATAATATATTTTAAAACTCAAATATATAAGAAGATAAATAAACTTTATAATTTAGAGTTAAAATTTAATTATTAACTTATTTAATTTATAAAGTACCATATAATTTATTTTGTAAAAAAACGTATTTTTGTCTCTTTTTGGATCAGAAAAAGAGTGCAAAATTTACATTTTTTTTAAGTTCACAGGTATAAAATATGCTAGAGTACAAAATTTACATTTTTTTTAAGTTCAGAGCTATAAATTATGCTAGATAAAACACGTATAGAATGTTAAGGCTGGATGTCGGAGTGCAGGATTTAATTTCTTTTTAAGTTTACAAATAGGCACCGCTACGGCCCAAATTTTACCTCTGTAATATGCTGGGTTAAGGGAATAGCTTCTCCGCAACATGAAAAAAGCATTATAAAAAAAAAAAACAACTGTTCCAAATTCAATTATATTATTTTTTTTAAGAGATAGATAGCAAGCTATTTTTATTGTATTTCCAAATAAACATAACTAGAAATATGAATTAACTAAAATTCGACAATAATCGAACCTTTTTACCATTTACGCCGTAGATGGTCGGTGTTCCTAATTCAATTATTGATGTTTCATAGCTATGCACAGCTTCAGTACTTATTACCTATTATGATTTTTGAAAATTTTACAAATAATTTTCGCAGAGAGTTCACGTGCACACGCAAGCACGCTAAGCTGAAGCAGCAAAATCCTTAATTTGAATTGAAATTTGATCAAGTGAACAACTTCTAGATAGTTACACATTCTCAGATACAGACAACAGGGGCATCTAATTATAGCGAAAGAAAAGGACGAAATAATCAGAAGATTTGCAGTTTCATATCAATATATAGGAACAGATACTGACTTCCCAAATCCCTGTTCGATTGAGGCTTAACAACAAATATTAGAAAGAATTGATTAATGTCAGATAATACCTAAATAAAGTACAGCATAACAATAGTATATGTCGTTCATAAATAGGAAGCAGTAGTCATCAAGTTTACATGCCACGATATCCAATTACGAAAGCTTAGGAAGAGCAGCAGGAGGTCTTCTGATTGACAGGTTGTCCGCGGATCTGCACGGTCGGTGGCCTCGCGTTGCTTGCAGCCGGCTGGCTCGCCATTCTGAAAACAGCAAATATTTTAGAGCGGAAACTATTTTAACAGAAAGATTATGATAACAGTAGTTTTTTTTTTTTTTTTTTTGGTAAACTGATGCATACCTGTTCTTGATTGCAGCAGTCATAGCCATGAAAGCCTGTTCCACGTTAGTGGCATTCTTTGCGCTAGTCTCCATGAATGGGATTCCGAGTTCATCAGCAAATGCCTAACAAATAAATACAGAGTTCATCAATAAATATATGTATAGAGAGAAATTTACAATTGCATTGTGTAATACACCACCATAAAGAAAAAAAAAAACTAATTGAAGAACCTTGAGCGATTCCCAGGAGTTGTTCCAGAGTAAAACGCACCTTAAGACATTGTTGTTAGTTTGATGGGATAATGACAAGAAAGTATTTATCGAGTAAGACGAATAAATCAGGAATAGTTTATCTGGTCACACTGATCAGCTCTACGATAATTTTCAGTAATATATCCCAACCAACCCTTGGAACAATGCTATCCACTGACTCTAGCTCTAATAGTCTGCCTATTCATTACACCTATCTTTCGTCATTCTAGTTATCCATGCATTCGCACAGTAATTCCTGTGAAGCAAGCCAAAACACAAATGATTCTAGTTATCCATGCCTTGGATTGTTTATCCCTAAATACTGAAACAATCCAAGGCTGAGAAAGTTATCTCCTGAAGATTTACCGCCAAACCAAAGATGCCCTTAAAGTATCTTAAATGCCTAGGCCGCCAACATATTTACATGCGCATGATGAAGATGCCATGAAAGAAACGGCAGAGGATAAACTAGCGTTCATTAGGAAATCACCTTAGCTGTTTCATAAGAGACGACTTTGTTTTCGGTAAGGTCACACTTGTTGCCGACAAGAAGCTTGTTGACATTCTCACTGGCATAACGGTCAATCTCGTTTAGCCACTGTTTCACATTATTGAAACTTTCCTGATCCGTCACATCATATACCACCTGCAATTTCATGAAGGGTAACATTGAGCATTTCTGTATTTCTGAGCAGCAGAATGAGATGGGAAACTTGATGATGGGAACTGCAAAGGATGAGAACTTACAATAATACCATGAGCACCTCTATAGTAACTGCTAGTGATTGTCCTGAAACGTTCCTGGCCTGCAGTGTCCCACTACAAACCACAAAAAGAAGAAGAAAAAAAAAAAGAAAAAAAAGAAAAAAAAGAAGAGGAATTTCTACGATGAGGCTAAGAAGGCCCAAACAAGAAAGGGGGAAAAATTTGACCATACAGGTTTGTAACAAACTACACTTGCCATACTTTTGTCAAAATGGCACATCATATAGAGTTCTAGAATTTAGAAAGCACTTTTAAGTGAAAAATAATTGCTATTTTGATAGCTAAAAAGTTCTCTCGAGTCTCTTAAGAGGGGGATGTGGTTGCTTTATAATGATGTGATGATTTACAAGGCAAAAAAAAAAAAAAGAAGGCCCAGAAATAATGCCTTTCCTATCTTTCTAAATTGTTATTTTACTTCAATCACTAAATTTGAGAACTTACTACCTAGGTTGAGTAACGATTATACTCCTGAAATAAAATCATATCAAAAGATTTACAGATGTTAGCCTCCTGGCCAGGTGTGGAATGACATGTGTAAAGCAGGTCTATGAATCAATCAAAAGCTTCATACAGCTTAAGAGCCCAAAATATCAAATATATGCAGGGTTTGCTCTCTAGCTCCTCAAATTCCTTTCATTTATATGAATTCTATCTAAGAATATCATGGTGTCAAACTGCCAGTCTTCTTACTTTATGAGATGACGAGTACCCATGTACTAACAGAGGCACAAATGTATCTTTAAGTAAACCAGCTCAAAAAATCAAATCAAACTTAGTTTAACACAATTCAAAAGTTCATGAACTCACGATCTGAAGCTTGATTGTCTTTCCATCCTGCTCCACCGTGCGTATTTTCTGAAGGAAGATAACAGTCATAAGTGTTCGAGGCAACTCGGAATAATTTCAGAAGTACCATCCAAAACAACTTGTACTTACAAAATCAACTCCAATGGTGCTGATGTAGCTCTCCAAGTACGAGTCGTCCTAAACAAAAAAAAAAAAAGAAGCATAGTTAAGCCTCCTGAACTTGATAGAGAAAAAGTCTAGAATACGAAGTACTGTTATCGAGTATAGCACTACAACAACATATAAAAACCTTACAAGAACACATAACAAACTTCCAGCATCATGCATAAAAACCGTGGGTTTAAAATCAAACAATTGAGTGCATAAGCTTTAACATTCTGCTACCAAGACATAACAGCATCAAAGTCAACTAGAATTGTAAAAACTACTTACCTCAACCATATAAATCCTAATGGAGAATGCACCTTCCCTTAAATAAAGTCACTAATTCATTTGATCGAAACAGATAAGCAAACATTTAACCCTCTAAATATAAACACAATGCTCTCATATGCAACCTAATTGCTTTCAAAGACTCCATAAACATATGGAAAGTTGTCAAAAATTTCATGAACACATACATGAAAGCCATGGCATTCCTTTCCATATACTAGACAATTCCTGCTGATTCACTTGAAGTACATAAAATAGGATAATTTCGTATCAAGCTAAAATGAAATAATAAATAGTGAGATCCTTTTTCCAACTTGCGAGACAAAACCAATTGCTAGAACAGAAAGCATGTTCTTCTTACCGCAAATCTTAGGAGGAGACACGATTTGCCAACACCCGAATCTCCAATAAGCAAAAGCTTAAAGAGATAATCACTGCAAATTAGAATAATTTAAGTTAAGTCCCTTATGGAAATCAATAGTACTGAATAGTACAAAATAGAAGGGAAAACAGAAAGAAGTTAGTAGCTAGGAAACCAGTTTTTCATATATTACTGGCATTCAGAAGGACATCAAGTAAATAATAGTGGCTGAGGATACATAACACGAACCACTACATATATTGATAAATCGCTATACCTAATAATCCATTTATACAAGCAACTTATTAAAATATCATCCACCTAGTTTTCCTATGAATATTATTAGAAATGTCTATGGAACAATAGATATGCTGGGTAATATGAACTAGATGGCAATATCAGTTACAGTCGACATCCAAACATTCCAAAAAATGAAACCATGTCTAACAAGAAAATTGTAAAAGATAAATGATCAATCATTTCAAATATGAAGTGTTGAGGCATGGATATTTTAAGAAGTATTCTGGTCCAAAACATGTCATTTGTAGTGCCACTAAATAATACTTTGAAGTTACAAATGAACTTAAGAGTTCTTTTGTTCTTTTGTTCTTTTGTTCTTTTGTTTTATCTCTAATCTATAATTTCTCAAGAACAAAAGAACTCATAATTTCAGGTTAACCTCGAAGTGATTCAATGCATCCAGCAGACCATAAGCATGGCCAGAGATTACCATCCACACATGTACAAACAACTTGTAAAGGGGAAATCTATGACATCTGAACTGGTCCAATCAACAATAAATCAATCTTTCTCACGGTTGAAATTATCTCCATCATCCTTTCATAATCCTTAAACGTCCTTTTAATTTACAATCGCAATCAAACCAAGGGCAAAGCGCTCAAAAACACACCTAAGTCAAGAAAAAAAAATCAATCACACAGCAGTATCATACGTTCAGATCTCAAACCTCGTAACCAGATCTACCGTTGCATCTAGTCAACATCACCGATTTGAAACCCGTTCCCAGGAATCATAGTTAAAACACAAAAAAGAACCTCAGAAACCGATAACACGATCATGTCATCAACAGATCCATCGAGATCTTACATCAAACCCTAGCCAATCGATCCAAATCCAAGGCCCAACAAATTCCCAATTCAATACCACGAATTCTAATCCCTCACGTTTCGAATCGACATAAAAGATCGGAGAAACAAATCGAGAACTTACTATTCCGGATTCATCGCGGCGAATCGCAGACGAAGGATAGGGTTTCGTCGTGAACACGAAGGGGAAAGAAGAGATCGAGAGCGATTAGATCTCTCCTCCGCTCTAGGGCTTCAAATGTTTCCAAATCGAATAGGGGAAAGGGCGAAATGGAGCAGAGGATCCCGAGAAATTAGGGAGGAAAAACGTGGAGGTGTATATATATATATAAATAAAAAACAAAAAACAGACGTGGAGGAAGACCACAGCGTGAACCGGGTTGTAGTATTATTTTGTAGCTCGCCCGAACCGGACGCTTAAGGGATTATTTATTAAATAGGCTCCAATAAGAAGTCGGCGAAATCCCATCGCGGATGTGTTTAGATTCGGCGGTGAGTTGGGTGCGTTAAACTCGGCCGTTGGATTGGGTGAGGTGTTGCTGAACACGGCATATTGGCGTGCGTGTTTTACTTCAACGTGCCGAGTTGTCTAAACGTCTCGCCAGGTTGGAAAACCTCCTGGGAAAGTAATGAGCTAAAAAAAAATTATTATCTAATTACGCTGGAGAAAAAAGTAACGGGATAATTAAAACCCTGCTTCTTTGGACTATCGGTTTTGGATTTTTAGTTTTATCCTCGAAGTTTAAATTCTAAGAATGATATGTTTCTAAATCAAATCAGGTATTTTTCAATTATAATATCTGAGCTGATGTTTTGAATGTAAATTCATTACAAAATAATTAAAAATACTGCATAAATCTACAATTACACATGGCGGGGCTTGACTTGATGAACACTTAGTCACTTGTAGATGCGATGAGGATTGGGCCACATTTGACTCAAAGTCGAATGACAGTAAATCAAACCGTTATCTAAGAAATTTGATACGCTTCGATTTGAAGTTTCTAAGCGAAAAATATGCCACACTGCCCGGAATTAGCATGAGTAGAGTTAACCATATAAATTTCGAATATTCAAAAACTATGTAGACTTTCAATCTGTTTTGATCAGCCACTTGATTAAACTCAACTCTTTATTGATTACTTATTTGATTTGGGTTACTAATTCAATTTTCATGAAGTTTTATGTGCCAGTTCAATAGTCATTTTCAAATTAAAACATCTTAGAACCAGTAATAAAATTGAGAATTGAAATCGAATTAATTTTTATACAAGGTACAATTGAAACATGAACTAAAGTGCAAAAGTTTTTTTTTTTTGTTTTTTAAAGACTTGGGCCTCCAAAAAAGGGATTCGGGCTTATAGTTCGGCTAGAGCCCAAACCGAACCCAACTTTTCGGGCCTAAGCTCGAACGCATCCGATGCGGGTCTCGTTTGAAGGCCCAACCAGTTCGGGCCCTCCCAAGTCCCAACTACCGACGAGGCGTTCATCTTCCGCGTTGAACCCACTCGACTCCTCTCACTATAAAACCCCGCCCCTGGTCGCCGCGGGAGCGCCTTCGCCCAAATCCTTCGCCCCGCGAGCGGCGTCGTCGTGAGCTCGCATACGAGCTTCGGCTTCGCCCTTTAATGGCGAACGCGACGAGCTCGAGGGGTCGATCGGCTTCTTTGCGCCTGGAGAATCCCTTCTCCCTTAAGGTCGGCCATGTTTTTACCGGGTTCGGCGTCGGATGCGGCGTCGGCATCGGCGTCGGGCGCCCGATCTATTTCGGTATTGTAGTTCACGATCTTTGTNAATTGAAACCGGGCCGGGCCGGGCTGACTAGTAGCCTATTTCGGCCCGAAAAATGTGGGCGTGCCGGCCCGGTACGGCCCACATTACACCCCAAATACGAGCAACTCCAACCGACGTAATAAACCTCCGAGGCGAAGAGAGAGAGAGAGGGGCGAGGGAGAGGTAAAAGGGGGAAGAGGAAGTGAGTTTGGGAGGAAATGGCGGGGAACAACGAGGCGGCGGGGGGAGGGGAGGAGTTCTACCTGCGGTACTACGTGGGGCACAAGGGCAAGTTCGGGCACGAGTTCCTGGAATTCGAGTTCCGCCCCGACGGGAAGCTGCGCTACGCCAACAACTCCAACTACAAGAACGACACCATGATCCGCAAGGAGCTCTTCGTCACCCCCGCCGTCATCCGCGAGTGCCGCCGCATCATCGCCGATAGCGAGGTCTCTCTCTCTCTCTCTCTCTCTCTCCCCGTTTCTTCTTATAGGGTTTCCGAGATTTAGGGTTAGGGTTCTTCTTCTTCTTCTTCTTCTTGGACATGGCTCGATTACTCCTGTAATGAGGTGTTCTTGGTTGTTGGATCCTTGCGGGTTTGTGCCGTCCATTTGATTCGTGCATATCCTGTGACCTTGGATAAGGGTTTTGGCTTTTCGTTTTCGGGGTCTTTACTAACGTTTTTGGGAGCTTTTGGTTTTTTAGGGTTTTATTTGGATTACGACATTGCATCCGACTAGGATTTGATTCATGCACCTTGCGCTCTCAGATTTAGAGATTTATCTTTTCATTCTGGGGGTGTTTTTATATTGTCAGAGCTTTTGATTTCTAGGGTTTTAGTTGGATTATGTATTTTATTTATAGGATTTAAATGTTGAGTATTTTTTCCCCTTATGTTGATAGCTGTTTTTGTATGATACGTTCTTGATTAACTGCTATTTTTGTGCTATTTAGCTTTACGATATGAAATCAAGTTTCTAGTGTTATTTATACGAATGTCTTACTCACATCTTTGATGTTTGTGCATTCCAATATCTGAACATGATATCAACATTGACCTTTTATGATCGTTTGGTTTTCTTTCAATCTGTTTGTGTCTGAGAACATTGATTCTAGTGCTAGTTCAGATAATCTAGACTTGGTGGCTTTTTCAATATGAAATGCAGATAATGAAGGAAGACGACAACAACTGGCCCGAGCCGGACAGAGTTGGGAGGCAGGAGCTCGAGATCGTGATGGGGAATGAGCACATTTCCTTTACAACTTCCAAGATTGGATCCCTTGTCGATGTGCAGTCTAGCAAGGACCCCGAAGGGCTTCGCATATTTTATTATCTTGTTCAGGTTTGTTCTCATGAAATTCGGTACTCTGTGGGGTATATACTTGTTTGAGGTCTCATTTTTTTTTCGATGCTAAGTTTGCAGAACCCACTACAAAAAAAATAAGTTTTAGAAACGGTCGAAACCGCTGGGAAAAATCTCTAGAAACGCTGGAAAAACATTTCCCGACATTTGTAAAACCGTCAGGAAAAATTTTATAACCACTCTTAGATCTCTGTCACTAAAAGTCTTTGCCGACAGTTTATACAACCGTTGGAGAAGATAAGAATTTTAGTAACACTTCTCCGACCGCTACTAAATATAGTAAAAAGCGCTGGTATAAATTAGTAAATTTATACCATCGATTTCGTAATTGTTGTGAATCCAATCCAAAATATAAAACATACAATTAAAAAAAACACTAAAAATTTAAGACTCTTTAAATTGAGATATAAGAACAAATTCATCATCCAAACAAATTTAAATTTGATTACATACGACAATTGTCAAACAAGAGAAGTCAAATCATTTAATCAAATAGAAGTTTGCAGAGTAAAAACAGAATTATCAATCAAAAATTTTTTTCTTGGTGGACAAGTGCAATTAGATCAGAGATGTGCTTGGTGGACAAATTGGAACCAGCCACTCGATTGAATGAAGTCACCATATTTTCTTTTAATGCTGTCAGTCTCAACTCCAATGCTCGAAGCAATTCATTCCTGACAGTTGTCATCTTGTTCAAATGAGTGGATATAAGGACAAAAAATTGGTAACTGAAGGGGAAAAAAAGATAAATGAGAGAATAGTTACTTCGTAGCATCCGAAGAAATTGTTTCGCCTCTCATCTGAAAGTTATTACACCAAATGAACCCTTAGCAGCTAAAATATTTAGAAAATGGAAGTTTGAAGAAGTGGCAGTTACCTGTTTAGTCACTCTCACGTCTTTCAACAAGCCACCTGTTACAGAATAGAACTACAACATTGAGCACTAGTATTGCAATTTTAAACTCAAAAAGATGATCGATATGGAAAATATAGGAAAATTTTGTCACTGTCCTCAATCTTTTATATCAGTATGTAACTTATCAAAAATTATACGTTATATTAGTATGGGTTGAGTAAAAGCATATTTCATTCTGCGCAGAAACTAAAATGCACTATTAAACAAAACAAAATATGCATGAACAACCGATATACTGAGAACTTTTAGCTATACCGGACTAGCATAGAGGCACACATCTAAAAGCTTGCCAACACTATTATCTGATAAAGCATAAACAAACAAATAAAATGGAGCTTCTATAAGACAACTGCCGATAAGAGCATCCATCAGCAACATCGCTAAACTAAGCCAGTGGGAACAATCTTCTAGTTTAAGTCACAAATAGGCACACTGCATCCGAGATGATGGAACATTTTCTATGTCATAAGACCTTCAATTATTTGCCATAATCTCATAATCTTAGACAGTCCCCATAAAAGGCAAATTATTTAACTAAAATTAGAAGACAAACCATGAAAAAGTCTGAATATCCAATAAAATAGATAACTCGCATATACCTGCTAATCCAACATCCACATGGTTCAAATCGTCCTGATAAAGAACAAATATCTGGTTATTAATGAGTTCAGATAAATAAGGTTCCAGAGACAACGATTTAAACTTCAGATAAGTCGCTCTACCTTAGAATAAAGAGAAAGATGAAACTTCCTAGTTTCCTCCAACTGTGACATCTCGCTTACAGTTCCACTGGCTGATAATAAAGCCTCAGGGGAGCTAATAATATGTAAGAATCTAGAGGAAAAACTTTTATCAGCATTCATTCCAGTAAAACAAATAATTGGTAAAAGTAATGGTGACCAAGTCAAAAACATAGACAAATCAAAAAACTAAATAGCACATAGACAAATCCAATCACCCCCGATCACAGGAAAAGAGCTCACCTCCACTACTGCTAGTTTAGTTTGGTTTATTCGATTTGAACAGACCTTTCTTTCTATAGGCTTAACATTAGGGTATAGTATTGTGCGAGAAAGTACTATTTTAGTAGTTTGAGTATCGGTCAGTTCGGTTCAATTTTTAGGTTTATCTTTTTACAAAACTAAACTGAGTCAAATTATAAACAAAAGCCAAGCGAATTGAATCGAAATAGTTCCATGAGTTTAGTTTGGTTAATTTATTTGTTTGAATAGGACCTTTGTTTTTGGATTAAAGCATGTTAAACTACTTAAAAAGTATATAAATATGATTAATTAACTACCTAGAAGTCCAGCTTCCAAGGGCATTTTCCAACATTACAAACAACAACAAATTCTAATAAATGAAAACATTTTGATTGGCTTGTAGCTTTGAAATCACGATGTTGTCTGTTGTAGTGACGTCAAAATCCAATTTCGACCTAAAATTGAGTGATTTTGACAAGGATGACAATTCTTAGTTTATTTTTTGTAGCGTATGCCATATTTTCATGTCGAGAGGCCGTGCAACACCATTTGTAGGGATATGCCCTTCTTCATGGGTAGTCATTAGTTTGATTCTTGGAGTTGTCGGGTAGCAGTCTTTCAATTAGTACTAGGTCCCTAACAGCCTCAAGAAAATTTGGTGAATGTAAGCAAGATCTTTTCGACATTGTTTCTGTTGTTATTCATCTGAGATCTTAGGCAGTAAAAATGTTGCGGGTAATGTTATTACATTTATAAACAGCTGTTAATACTTTAAGATGATGTAAAACAGTGTTTCTAGCTCTCTGATGTCAGATGTAAAGTGAAGCTGGTGAATGGTTGTTAATGGTCAAGACGGAACCTGGTATCCTTTGATGCATGGAAGTCCTAACAGAAAAAAGGAATTTTGGAATCTTATGTACATTTTGCTGAGGTTTTGACTAGTTAGATGAACAAATAAGGAATGTCAAATGTGATCTGGCCTTCATTGAACTAGATAGTGCACAAGTTGAAACTAACATGATTGTGACAGAGATAAAACGAGAACCCAAAAGAGAGAAAAGGAAGGGCTGATGACCTAAAAAATCTCTAGTCTCTCAGAGAAAAAAACAAGTTGCACATATACTATTTTATGTTCTTTCTAGTAAGTCTGCATTTTTTAAACTAAATCTGTTTATTCTGCTGAGATTCTTTCACCAGATATGATTTCCCATAGCCATTATAATTTGGTTCATCAGGAACTCTTAAAATGGATGATATTCCATCAAGGTGGACTGAAATGCTTGACTGATACAGTATGACCCAAGTCACTCGAGCCTGACTTCAAATACACGACTCAAACCTGAACGCAGTGACACCCAAAAAACCACCAACTTAAAACTCTCAGTTGAGGACAAGCTGGTTTGTGCCAACATTTTATCTGTGCCTTGGAATCTAACATAATTGTTTTTGGCAATATTTTTCTATACAGTGAAATATGTAATTTCCTATTTAGGTCAAATAGTCTTTCTTCTCAATCTCTATTGTTGCAGAGAAGAGAGGGGTATCGCTAAGGATGTTTATTCCACAATATTCCTAGGAAGAAATATAGTTTCTACTCCATTACATTTGTGGAACAATGGAATTTAGTTGGTTTTGTTGAATTGAGATCAAATCTTAACATTCATGATGCTACGTATTCAAATGCAGATGCTTCTACATGGTCTAGATCGTATCTTTGTATTTTAACCAATCAATAGTAAAATCTACATTGACATAATAAATTTTAGACTCTTGATTCATTATAGTCCAACATAATTGTATTCTACAGAGCAACCATTCAGTCTCTCCAAAATCCAAATTAATATTGCATATGTTCACATTTTAGAGTTCAACAATTTATGAAATTGCTCAATCAACTGTTACAGATGTCCTAATGCTTTTGCAATTTCAACAACTGACTGTTATAAGCTGAGAATTCTGTTCCCAAAGCTGCAGCTAATTTTCTTTCGGTTTATATTTAACAAACTTTGTTTTTCCATCCTTGCTCCTGATTTAAGATTTTGCTGATTACCAGATGATTGAAAAAGAAATAGATACATGAATAAATGCTGTTCGGTTTGCTCAAATTAAGTTAATAGGATCACCAAATTTCGGATAAGGTTCAGAAAATGTGGGATGTGATAGAAATCTTTGTTTCATTCAACAAATAACTGATGAAAGCTTCGCCTAGCTTTCACCTGCATTCCGTTAATCACTTTCATCTTGCTTTGATAGCAAGTATGGTTCTCTCGATTGTCTGCCTTAGCTGCGGCCATTCCTTCGGTGGTTTTATGGTTTCGTAGGTGTATTATTTGCAGAATACTATATACTGATACCATTTTGAGTGGTGAGTTTATTTACGAATTCTTTCTTCCTATACTGATACCATTTTGAGTGGTGAGTTTATTTACGTATTCTTTCTACCTCTTTTTTGTAGATAATTAGGATTCATTGACTGTTTCTCTTGTTCTATGTGTCTCAAAATGTTGAAAGATGAAAGAACTACACCAAAAAAGTGGTTGATGATTATAAAGAATTTTTAAATCTCAAAAAATATCATTTGATTGAGTTAACTTTAGAGGTGATGATTTAGTTAATAATTCTAACTGCTGCGTTGGTGAGAATCTGTATATTTTGGAATCTGAGTGTTTATGATGCTTATGAGTACAAATGTTTTAAAAATTATTTATGTTGTTCTTTCTATTTGTCTAAACAAACGTAGAATTTTAGGTTCCAAATAGGACTCAGCTTTGTGTATGGGAATCGAAGCATCTTCTAGAATATCCCGTTCTTGAAAGGAGGTTCTTAAAGTTAGATGGGAAAATGCAGCATTAGGGACATGGTAAACCCTCTAAACTAGGACGACAAATGGTTCCTGATGTTGAAATAAGTTCGCTGGTGACAATTTGCTGGTGGTGCATTTTCGTTTTTGTTTTTTATTTCAACTTAGAAATTTGCTTTAGGCCCTTAGAAGATCCTGACAGTCATGATTGTTTAGGATAAAGCATTCCACCTATGCGCTTATCACTTGAAAGTCATTGCTGTGATAGTTGAAGAAACTTCCACTGCATTTCGGTTAGTCATGATTGGTTAGAAGCTGCAGTCCGATGGTTGGGTGACAGTTTGTCTGTTGTCTACCAAGTTGTTGCGTACAGTGGTTGCCTGGTTCGATTGGGACAGTCAATAGGCTTCATAGGTGTGCTTTCTTAAGATTTTCCTGAACAAGTTCTGTGCATGAGCCACCCTTTAAGGAGGGGTTAGCATGATTCAGTTGAAGTCAAATCACCAAACCAAACCTACTCATTTCGTTCGATTTGGTTTGGTTTATTAGAAATTCGGTCTGGTTTGGTTTTGCAAATTGAAAACTTAAAAAGCTGAATTATCCAAGTTCTTAATACTTTGATACCTATTGGCATTGAGATGATGATTAAGCAATTAGAGTATTTAACCACCACTACTGTTGAATTAAAAATTTTGTAAGGACCTGTTTGGTTCAAGGTTTGTAATATTCCGGAAATGCTTAGTATATTCTACTAAAAATATTCAAATCATTACCATTCAACTCAAGTTGGGTAGTTGTAAAATGTGCAAGTGAAGTATTGGAGTCATTGTAGATTCCCAACTAATAGGAATGCTAGACTACTATGGGTTGGAAAGTATTCTCATTCTCATACTTACGGGAATCATTACTGGTCCATTAATAAGGATATTTGAGTTCCTAATAACCTCCGAACGCAAGTTGCATGATAAATTAGTAGCAATCTTGTTATTCAAAATACAAAATGTACAGTATTCCTGAAATATTACAAACCTTGAACCAAACGGCCCGTCGGCGTCCAAGATTAAAGCTATTTGAATTTGTATTAGTAATATAACATATGTTATGGCAAATGAAATGTTTTGTCCAAACTGAATAAACCAACCTTAGTGAACCAAAATTTTGTTCTGCTTCTATAGAGACAATTCAGTTTTGTTTAGTTTGGTTCTGTTTGCAAAGAAAAAAAAAATTAAGTGGTGGAAATTCTTGTGGAGGAATATATGGAAGACATGATTCTGGCTAAGTAGCACGAGAAGAATGAAAGATATGCAGTCCTACAACTCAAAACACTAAAATTGATCTTGTTAATATAAAATATCATTTTCGTTCATTTAAGAGGCCTAGCATATCATGAGACCATGAGTCAACTTTCTAAACTGTAATTTTTTCCTGATCTAAGTTATAATGCTTAGTTTTATCTCTTCAGACATGATATTGAGCATTCTAAAGTTCTGATCTAAGTTATAATTTTTTTCTGATCTAAGTTATAATGCCTAGCATGCTGATACCTTTTTTTTATTGCTTTTGCAGGACCTGAAGTGCTTTGTGTTCTCTCTAATCTCCCTGCACTTCAAAATCAAGCCTATCCAATCCTAAATTTCCTGAATGCCTTCTTGTGTCTTTAGTGCTGAACTGCCTATTTCAGGTGTGAAGTTATGTGAAGTTGATGCTTAAGGTGCTAATGAATGGCATCTTTTGGTGAACTCAAGTTTTCTTGCTCGGTGGATTTCATGAAATTTTTTATGTGCTTCACATGTTTGCCGCATGAGAGTTTGCTTTGATATCCGGCTCTTTTGATAGAGTGAAATGTTGGTAAATGTTGATCTGTTTTGACTTATTGCTTCTGCTAGATTGATGTTATTTGTTCACTCTGTTGAAACTTCTCAGACGATGATGAGTGGTGTTCAACCCTTAGCTGCTTGGTATCTTCTTCTCTTTCTTGGATTGTTGTATGTGAAGATCATTTTGCATGTTATTTTAATGTGTTTTTACAAACTTTGATTTGTTCAGGTTTTTCACGGTTCTTTTAGATAAGCATCAGGTGAATAATTTTTGAATCTTACTTTTACAGTGGGAGCCTGGAAGTTTATTTCACTTTATAGTTTACCACTCTTGCCCAAGTTCAATATACAAGTATAATTTGTGCCTGAAATTCTCTTTACTTAAACGTGTTAAATGCATTTGAATGATGTATTCCAATTTTTTTTTTTCACATACGTCACGGGTTTTTGCGTCCGTGTCTGAATCTACGGTTTAATAGTGGGCCACCGGCTGATCATCCTTGTGCTTGATTCGCTCGTCCGGAGACGATCAAAGGTACGTGTGGTTGGGCCCCAAGGGCCTTCGAAGTATCACTCCATTCAAATTATGGAGGGGTACAAAGGGCATGCTGCTTACCCGCCGACCCGTGAAAGTTCTTGAATCTCCGAAATTTTGAACGAACTACAGTCGACGGCGCATGCGGTAACGGTGAGCACGGAAACCATGCATCCAAGCAGGAATTTCCACCTATAGCATGTTGCCACGTTGGCACGCGCCGTTTCCTGTTATCGTCGTAACAGCAACCATGCCACTGGTTCTTTCGTAATTCCACAGTCGTAGCGAGGCTAAAAACGACCGCGCGCTGACGAGGGAAAAAAATGAGCGGGAATTTGGCACGTGCTAGATCTCCAATTCCCCCCGCACGAGTCAAATTCCCGCCTTCTACCCCACCTTCTCCTCCGCAGTCAGAAACCCTCGCCTCGGCCTCCATCGTCTGAAACTGAAACCAAGCTCTCTCTCTCTCTCTCTTTCTCTCTCTCTCTCTCTCTCTCTCTCTCTCTCCGCCATTTCGTAAACCTAATCCATGTCTTCGCCATAGATCTCCATGCCCGGGGCGGCCCGAGGTCCGGAACACTAGATCGCCATGGAAGCTAGCTCTCCGCCTCCCGATCTCCTCCTCCTTCCCCCGATCCCCGCTCCGATCGAGCGCGCGTGGCACCTCCTCACCGTCCTCGTCCGCCTCCGCCGCCCCGCCCCTCCCGCGGAGCTCGCCGCCCGATGCGCGCTCTTACCCTCTACTTCGCCGGAGCTCGTGGAGTGGCTCTGTCGAATCCCCGGATCCCCGCTGTCGCTCACGGAAGATCACTTCGTTACGGTCTCGGAGACGGGGTTTGCAGTTTTCGGGAAGTTCTTGTCGAGCATGGCTGCGTTGTTCGTGCCGAGGGTTGCGGTTAGGGTATCGGAGCAGAAGAGGAGGTTGGGCGATGTTTCCTTGACGTATGTGAGGAAGAGGAAGACGCGCCCTGTGGAGGATGATGTAACACTGGTGCCGAGAGCTAAGAGGAGGCTTTTGATGAGCTCTGATGGAGGTATGCCTTTTGTGACTTAAAAGAGTTCGCTGTGTTTTGGGATTTTGTTGTGCTTTCTCAGTTGATTGTATCTCTGATGCAGAAGTAGAAGAGTTGAAGGAAGATCAGGGGGTGCGCAAGCGGCTATTCCCTGTAAATAGGAGCGAGGTTGGTACTAAAGAGGCCTTTACTCTAATCCTGATTTGTCATAGTTGGATGCTGTGAATCTTTTTGTTTCAGTATCTGACTTTACTTTCGCATTCAGAAATTCACGGTGGTTTCATTCGTGTTTCTCTCCTAGGTTAGGTATAGTAGATGATTGTTAATTGTTTAATATTGATTCTGACGCTAGATTCAACTTTTAGAGCTTGTCCATCTTAGTAAGCATATTTGTTGAATATGCTCAGTGTGGTAAATGGGTGAACATGACGTTCTATTTTTAACTCTAGTAGTTTTTCACTGGAACTTACAACTGCTTAGGTGTTATAACATTATTATTAGAGTTAATTGTATATAGCTCCTTGTAAATATATTGAATAACAGATATATTTTTACAAAATTTAACTTTTCATATTTATCTTTATAAAAATCCTAACGTTTTCAAATATATCCCTATTGTTAGGATATGTAAGAAAAATATAGTTACCCATAGGTAAAATATTTAATTTTGATTAGTGAAAGGAAGAAGACCATTGAAAATTTTTGGGAGGTCATTTTTGCATAATTCTAATAGTTGGGGCTTTTAGAGGGACATATTTATAATAGTAAAAATATCATTTCACTTATCTTCTACTAAAAAAATAAACAGTGCCCTTACGGTAATAAATCAGAGGGATAAATATGACTATCACTGAATTTTTGTAGGAATAAATATGAAAAATTAAATTTTGTAGGAATATATTTGTTATTTGATATGTTTACAGGGAGCTGTATGAAATTAACCCTTACTATTATGCTTAAAAACCTACATACTCTGTGGTTATGTTTCTGTTCCTATCTTTTTTTACTTTTTTGCCACCAGAGTGTAATAATTAGAAAAGCTAACTATTAATTGACATTCCTTACATTATGATTCCGAAATCAAACCCTCACAAAAACTCGTGAAGATAGGTTTATATTCTGAAATGATTATTCTTACTGGTGCATTTCTCTGCTGGGAACCTTGTTCCCAGCAGAGAAATAGTTAGCGTTTATGTTCTCTCTCTAATGCCAATTGTTTGTGTCTAGCGATGGTGACAATAGTCTTATGTGTGGTTATATTATACCGTTTCTAAGATTATATTGGTGGACAGGTACATATTCATGTTCCAGATCATTTGCGAAGTGATCTTAGGTCAGTTACAGCATCAAGTGTGCGATATCCCTTGTGTTTTTCAAGCCAAAAGAGTTCTTCCCCTCAAACTTTCTGTAGCTCTAATGTATTCTTTCTCAGTCCTCTATATATCAGCCCCATCTGGCCCAGAGATAATGTGTCTAGCAGGTTATGTCAGGATAAAATGGCCATTGCGATGAGGAATAAGTTGCTAGATTTCCAACATTGGAATGAAATTTCACCCCTTGATGATGAAAGTACGACAAACACCCAAGACCCTCCTGCCCTTAAAAAGTCTAGGGCTACTGAACCTGAAGCAGTATCTTCCTTTCAGGATTGTGAAGAAAAGGATTCCTTATTTTTTAAGGAGAATCTGAGCAAGGGTTCCCAGCTGATGCCTATCACAAATACAGCAACATGTGTTCACATGAGCATACTTGGGGGGAGGAAAAAGAAGAATACTCTTACTAGGGACGATGATACTCCGATTAATTGTAACACAAGAACATTGGAGAATGCAGAAAATCTCAGCAATGTCTTTTGCCAAACAGAAGGAGATCCATTAACTGTTGGGGTTTTTAGAGAAGCCCAAAATATGCAACAAAATTTTTGGACAGATCAAACGTCCTCCATGTTGAAACTTTCTGCGGTACAACAATCAACTAAAGCAAATGTTACTTGTAAAGAAAAAAGAATGTTGACTTTGAAGGCCAAAGGCACAGATGGGGCTGGATTATCTGTTAAGTTGTCAGATATGAAACAGGGATCAGATAATCAAGGGGATGTAAACTTCTGTTGGAAGATCCAGGATAAAAGGATAGATAAATATCTTATGAAGCACAAGATGAAGAGAAGCAGCATCCATATTATGTCTCCCAAAAAAGTTAAGGGGGACTCATGTGTGGAAGCTCCCAAGGTAAGCTCGTTTTGGCTAATACATAGATGAAAATCAATCTCTTAATTAAGGTCAATGTTTAATCTTTTGGCATCTGGCTTTATGTTTACAACTAACATGTTTGCAGAGCAATGTAGAGCCCAAGTTACTGCCCAATTTTGAATCTTTCATCATCGAAGAAGAGGAAGGTTCAGGTAAAAATTGGAGATATCTTCTTTTAGTACATTTTACCCTTTGTGAATATGTTTCTTTTGTTTTCTATTACTCTTCCTGATGATCTTCATTGTCTGCACAGGTGGTTATGGGACTGTTTACAAGGCCCGGAGGAAAACTGATGGCAAGATATTTGCAGTTAAATGTACGGGAAGTGCCGAATATCTTTCATCATCACTAGATTTAGTCGTTGGTTTGTTGCTTTCCAATGTCAAGGTCTTACACTCTATTTTATCTGAAAATTAATAAATATACAGAGTATTATGGTTATTTAGTAGTTATTTGCTAGCATAAAGTGCATTGCAACCAAGAAGCAGGCTGCTTCTCTTGCACAACTACAATTATTGAACTAATTTGGTTTGATAACAATGTAGCTATCTATTTTATTAGCATGATATGTTTAAGTCTAATCTATTAAGACGAGGAATTTTATTACATAATTTTGCACACAGATTTTGCATTGTTTAATTATCAGATAATTGCAAGCTACTGAAAGGAGTAATTAGTAAACAAATTCTCAAGAAGTTCTGACACGTAATTTCTTTTGTCAGATCCCCATGCAAATGCTCATTCACATCATGTCAAGAATGAAATGAAGATGCTGGAAAGATTTGGGTACCAGCTGATTAATTAATCCGAGCTTTCTTTTTTTTTCCCTCTGTCTTATCATTTTGATGTAAGCTGATCTGTCTGTTTAAATTTTCTGCTGTTAGGGGGAGGAATTTTGTGATAAAGTTTGAAGGCTCCTTTAGTAGTGGCGATGCTGAGTGCTTCGTACTAGAGCATGTCGAGCATGACAGACCAGAGGTGACTGTAATTTGCTTATTTTCTCATGGAACTTTTCACGTACGCCCTAACTTCTTTTCTTTTCATAGGTCTTAAAAAAGGAAATAAATGTGTATGAACTACAATGGTATGGTTATTGTATGTTTCGAGCCCTTGCAAGCTTGCATAAGCAGGTAAAAAAATTGCAAATTTCACTGTTGCCACTTGCCTTAGGTTCATAATTTTTCTTATTCTTCACTGATTGTTTGCAGGGAGTAGTGCACCGAGATGTTAAACCTGGGAACTTTCTCTTTTCTCGTAAACTGAATAAGGGATATCTCATCGACTTCAACTTAGCCAATGTCAGCGACAATGCTACTTTTGTATTCTGCTAGCTTCTTTCTTTGTTCTGGGAATTTCTTGTTTATTGGATACTAACAATGCTGGTTTCTTTCTTGATATTACAGGACCTGCACCAAAAATTTTTCAGAACTAGTAAGTTTAAACTTGGATCATTTCTCCTAAATGTGAAACTCATTCAGAGCTAACTGTCCTGTTCATTTTGATTTGATTAGATAAACCCGAAACAACCTCATTCGCAAGAGTAGATGCAGCTTCTTTGTCCACTTCAAAGTCCCCTTCAACTAATCAAGGCAGAAGAACACTGACCAATGCTGATTTCAGTAATGTGAATAAGGAAGCAGCTAATGATTACAAGAAACATTTAACAACCAAGAAGAGAACGAATTGGAGCCCGTTTGATTCCCAACCTACAGGAGAAAGTAAGAATAAATATGGGAGTCAAGCTGCAGAAGGTTCTGGTGTAACCTCGGCAAAGGATCTGACAAGCATGAAGACTCCCACAGATAGGTTAAAACAGCCCATCCCTTGTAAAGGGCGCAAGGAGTTAATTAACTTTCTTCATGAGGCAATGCAAAGTCCAAATAACAAAGCTTCGACAACTCCAGCTTCTCAGAGGAAAAGGGTAGCTGCTCCTCCAGGAAAAGTTGATAAGAGACTTTTTGTACTGACGCCTATGCCGTTGCATTCTGGTGGCAATGCTGTTGCTGGTGCAGGCATGCTTAAAAGTAACGGTCTGCCACAAGATTGACTTTGATTCTTAAGCTTTTTTTGAGCCAACAACATAGCTGGTCCCTGAAGCTTGTCCAAATTTCAGTCTCATCCACATTAGTTTTGGTTTGAACAAGTTTAGTTCTTGGAGTTTCTTTCTTGCACTAAGCTAGCTTTCCCTTAGTTTGGATCAACATTAAATCAGGGACAAACTTCCAGCGCTTGATTTTTAGAATTGAAGCATTGAGTCTGGTATTTAATCATGGCCAAAAAGTAGAACCAAAATTTGTTTTACGCCCAACCTTTCTGTTGTGATGAGAATGACCTATAATGTCATGGTGGTATCTCAGGGAATGGGAAGCACAGGAGAGAAGGTCCGTGTGTCGGAACTAAAGGATTTCGAGCTCCAGAGGTTTGATTAAGCATTTGGTGCCAAATTTCCTCTATAGAATTTTCTTTAAGCCTCCTCTTTTTAACTTTTTCCTTCTTTCGACCTCCTAATCTGTTGAACTGATTTTCTGCATGTAGGTCTTATTCAAATCTCTTCATCAAGGTTGCAAAGTTGATATCTGGTCTGCTGGTGTTACCCTTCTCTACTTAATCATCGGAAGAACACCATTTGGCGGAGATCCCGAACAGTAAGTAAATTGCCCATTGAATTCACATGGTAAGTTAGGTGCGAGACTACGTTAATGCCCATCTTTAACTATGCTTTGTTCTTTCACCCAATAGGAATATAAAGGAAATTGCAAAGTTGAGGGGAAGCGAAGACCTATGGGAAATAGCCAAACTACACAACTGCGAGTCTTCATACCCTTCGGTACATAACCAACAACTTTGTTTCTGATTATTCCATGTAACAATGCCCTTTTTTTATGCGATATCCTCCTTAATTTGCCAGGAACTACTTGACGTCCGATATTTACGATCCCTGGATTTGAGGGAGTGGTGCATGAGTAACACAAGAAGGCTGGATTTTATCGAGATGGCCCCAGACTCCCTCTTTGATCTAGTGAATAAGTGTTTGACGGTGAACCCGAGGCGGCGGATCACTGCCGAAGAAGCTCTAATGCATGACTTCTTCGTCCCTTGCCATGAGAGACTGAGAAAGCAGAGGATCCTAAGGAAGGCGGTTGTCTCCGATCCTGGATCTTTAACTCAGTAGATGTCGCGGATAATAGTTTGTTGATACACATCTTGGCAGCCACCAACAAGCTTTTCCGAGGTAACAGTCTCTATGATGCTTCGTCTATTCTAACTTTGTAAAAATCCTCTTAATCTTAGCGTTGACTCGGCACATCTGAATCTGATGTAATTTGTATCCTTGTGTTGTAATCATGCATTAATATATTGTAGTTAGAGAGATGCATAATCTGTAGAAAGCGCTATGAAGGTCAATTTGCTTGATCAAACCTACATCACAATGCGTGGCAAAAGTTTTTACAGGAAACTACAATAGACCTATCTAGTTTGAAGTTGAAAAAGAGGAGTGTCGCATTCGGACAGTTGATTTGCTTGAATTATTTTGAAATTAAATATGTTCAGTAAATAATTCGAGCAAACCAACTCGACATCCTATATTTCTATTTAATTTTATCTTCTATTTTATTGGTTATTTAAATTATTTTTCTTCGTCGTAGAAACTTATATTTTTTTTCCTTTTTTAATTGTGCACGGTTTTTCTGAGTGGGAATGAAATCTCCTTACTCGCACCTGGGAGGACGCAAAGATTCTGCTCCGCTCAATAAAAAATATATATATATTAGAAAAAAAAATGTTAGGATTTTTCTTCGAAAATTCGAGGACGCACTTTCGCGAAATGTTCTTAGAGTGCACGTGTCAGCTTTTCATTTGCAGCTATACCTGCTCCGCTGTTACGTCCTCCCGAGACGAACCATCCATCTCCCATTCCCGTCACAGCGGACGTGGCTAATTTCCCGTCCACGTCACTCTACGGCGAAATCCGAGGGAGTTCCGAGTTCCCGTAACCTCCTCCGCTCATCGCCCCCGCTCCCGAAACACAAAGCCCACGTGGCAGCACGAAAGTCCCAGCCTAACCAACCCCCTCCCCTAGCGTAACCTCACTTACGGTGACGTCACCCTCCGCCACCTACGGCGTCACTAACTCTTCCCCGCTACGGCGCTACCCCTCTCTCCAAGCAAATACTCTTCTCGCGCACGTCAACCATGCCCCTCATCTTTACATCGGCCCCTCCCTTCGTTCTCCTCACACTTTCTCGCCTCCCCATAAAACCCTTCTCCCCCTTTCCCCGAAACCCTAGTTCTCTCTCCCTCTTCCCCCTCTCTTCTTCCTCTTCCTCTTCCTCTTCGTCGGCCCCCATGAGTAGTTGGCTCGGGAAGCTAGGGTTAGGGTTCGGGAGCCGCGGGGGGATCTCGGCGGAGGCGTCGGCGGCGATCGCGCAGGGCCCCGACGACGATATACCCGCGCCGGGGCAGGAGTTCGCGCAGTTCGGGGCCGGGTGCTTCTGGGGCGTGGAGCTCGCGTTCCAGAGGGTTCCGGGGGTGACGAAGACGGAGGTGGGGTATAGCCAGGGGAACCTCCACGAGCCGAGCTATGAGGATGTGTGCACGGGGATGACGAACCACAATGAGGTCGTTAGGGTTCAGTACGATCCCAGGGCGTGCAAGTACGAGGACCTGCTTGATGCCTTCTGGGCGCGGCATGATCCTACTACCCTTAATCGCCAGGTTAGAGAAAGAAATTTCGGCCCTTTTGAAGCTTTATTTGATGGTTTTGTTCAATTGGAGTTTAACTATCCCTCTTTTGTTTGGGAATTATCGTGCTTGTGTGAAATTACGGGGGCTCACACGTTTCTAGGGAAATATGACGTTCTGAGAACTGAGAATTAAGTATGTTTGGTGTTAGAGAAGCGGGGTATGTTCGAAGACCTTTCTGGTTTTCTGATCAAGAAATTAAGTTACGTTGCTAAGTGCACTAGAGTTGCAGCTTAAAGTGGGGAAATTGAAAAACTCTACTTCCTAAGTTACTGCTTTAACGGAAAAAAATAAATAAGTATGAGGGATAGAAGAGTGTAATCGGGCCATTCTGAGAGGCTTCCATGTAGAATTTTTAGATAAGGATATATGGACGAGGTCAATGATTCCTAGGAATTATGCGTAAATGAATTCGAAGCAGCTTTTGCTAAATGATGTTATAGAGTGTTAGATACTTACCCCTTGGCTTTGCTTTTTGGTGTTCACTATTGGAAAACCGCATAATAAGTGAGTTTGCTTAATTGAAGCTAAAGAAAACTTGATCGATTAGTGTAATAATAAGTAGAATGCTGAAACAGACACTATTTTTTTCTCAACCGGCTATCAGCTGTTAGTCCTTGAAAGTGACATGTATCTGATATTGCTTCTTTCTTTTTTTGCTGGTCTTTGTTTCTTGGGTAAAAGTTTCTTATAAGGAGAAACTTGAATTTTGTGCTTTTGGATCAATAATGGGCATAAGAACCTTCAAATATGTCCCTTTTTTCTTGACAGACAATTGATTAACCCGTGAGTTAGTCTCTTAAGCTAAGGTCGTCTGAGTTAGTCTTTAATAGAAAACAGGGGGGAAAAAAAAAAGAGGGGAAAGTGTAGCGGAAAGTCCTTTCTGCTTGTTGTCCTGAGGTGACTGTTTTGAAGTCCTTTCAAATAGGATTTTGAGATACCAGGGGCTGGAGGAGATTTATGCTTCTTAAGAATATCCCTCTACCTGTGATGTATCATGTATGTACGAATTGTATGCAACTATAGGGATTGTGCTTGGCGATATGAGCGTCAGATGATTGCCATCTGCGTTTGTTTTGTGTATTCCCCATCAGGAGTTCTTAGAAACGAATATTATGCTCATTGGCAAAGAAAGCTCCCATTAGCAATTGAGTCAATTTAGTCGGTTGGACCGAATGCTATTTTCTTCAAGAATGTTGGATGTTACTGCACCTAGGTGAACTCTATCCACTTGTATTAAAGATTTATGCTATAATGCTCAAGTAAGAGAAAATTATTTGGTAAGATAGATTTATCTGTCTGTAATGGTCATAAGTTAGGGCATCCATTCAATATTAGCTGTATTGGATTATGCCTTGATGAGGGTTGAGTTGAGCTTCATAATGTGCCTTCCTTAATGATCTGCATATGTAAGGTAATTTAGCACAATGTCTAAAGTAAGGAGAAGCCAAGTCTAATAACTGGAAACAATCTTTGATCTTTTGTTTTGTGATATTGTACGTATGAAGCTTGTAATACTGGGGAAAGAACAGAGCTTCTTTGGAACTTATGATCCATTTCGACTGCTTGCCATTCTCAAAAATCCGATCACATGATACAGTTGGAATTTGATTGCTGGCTTCTAAGATAGGTTTATTCTGTGTGGGTGTTCTTTTATTATTTAAACTGTGCACTTACATGAGACAGTTGTAATGGATGGCTTCTAAAATACTATCACAGTAGTGGGAGTGAAACAGTTCCTTAAGAAATTGCAGTGGGGAGGAGACACTAGGTATGCAAAATTAATTATACAATCAGAACTTCATTCACATTCTAATTACTGTCATTGGTTGAGTAGCTTGCATAGGTTTCAATATATGAATATACGATACATCATTGAAAAAGTAATAGATTCACTTATTCTGCAGTTAGAAGCCAAAATGATGGGAGATTCAGTTCTTTTCCTACTAGAAAATTACATTCTAGGATAGCTGTTAGCTAACCTGTGTGAAGGACTTAAAATATAACGTTAAGGAATTAGTTAGATTATTTTTTGAGCAAAGATGAAAAGGGTAGGCTTAATGTGGCTCCTTAATATTCAGGGAGGTTTGATGTTGAAAATTTTGATGGTGGATGATTAACTTAAAAGTTGGAAATGTCAATCAGGAACATTGGATGTTGTTGATCTATGTATGCTATTCTTTATTTGATATGACATTGTAATAATTTTGTAAGTAAAGATGTTTGACAACGCTTTATGTTTTTTGTTCTGGAAAAGCGGGTAAAGTTAGGTGATCTATTCCATACATCATTGCATGAGTTAGATGTATAAACTATAGCACCACTAACTGTGCTCTTTACTACAAAATTTGCCTCCTTTATGAAGCGATGTTGTTGCACGACTCCAGTACACTCCCTTTCTTGAAGCTCAGGAATTCCTAGTTGGGTTCCACTCCATCGCATGTTGTCTTGTAATATTTAACCGTCGATAATCTTTTGCAACTGATCATTCAAAGCAAAGAACAGCAAGCGGCAAATTATTCATCAATCACTAACCTTTGGGTCGCATTGAAGTAAAATAATGCGGCACGAACATAATTTGTTCATGCATGCACTCCCATTTGAACAGTTGCCCTAATTTTGTGCGTGTAGGGAAATGATGTCGGAACTCAGTATCGATCTGGAATATATTACTACACGCCGGAGCAGGAGAAAGCTGCGAGGGAGTCCCTTGAGAGGCAGCAGAAACTCCTGAACCGGAAGATAGTAACAGAAATTCTCCCAGCAAAGAAGTTCTACAGGGCGGAGGAGTATCATCAGCAGTATCTCGAGAAAGGCGGGCGCTTCGGGTTTAAACAGTCCGCGGCAAAGGGCTGTAACGACCCGATTCGTTGCTATGGATAGGAAAGGTATGAGAAAACATTATAGCGAACCAAATATTTGTCGAAAGTTTTCACCTGAGTGGGCTGAATAATGATGTATGTATGCGCACCACTATGGTATAGCATTGTTGGTAGTTTTTCGGTATATAAACTCCGTATGTACTGCATATTGAGATGTATGATATGATATACACTACTGAAGTGTCGAAATAAGGTCCAAGTTGGTAATGTATTTAGTAGCTTCTTAATGCGTGTGGCTTGCAATACATCCGTGCCTATGCATTTGGCTGGCCTGATGGATTCTCGATTCTCCTTTTTAAGTTTGTGTTGTCGTACGCTGTATAGAATGGTTAAGGCATTGCTTTACTCAAATGCCGGAAAGGTGATTGAAGAGGGGCCAGCGTTGTACGGAGTACACTTGAGCTTGGTTGGTGACGAATGACAATGCAGCATAAAACCTAATCTTCCGTCAAACTTACTATCATTAAACTGTCGACTGTAGTGTGTGTCACACGGCAGGATGTTGCCATGCGGCATCTGCTGATCGGATAGGACACACAATCTGGTTAGTCTCAGTCGCAAAAAGTCGAGACTTCTTTTAGGGTGCCAGAAAGTGGAGCTGGTGGCGTCGGAGTCTAGGGATGTAAAACGGGCTGGAGCACGGCACGGATGCTGTAGTACTTGTGCCGGCTCGGTCCGGACCGAGCTTGAGGGTCGTGCTAGCCCTCCTCTCTCGGGCCTGACGGTCCGCCCCGTTGCAGCCCGAAAGAGGCTTGGGCCGTGCCGGGCCGAGGAGAGATGGCACGGCTCGCTTGGGTCGTGCTAGCTGGGCCAGCACGGCTCGAACTCCAAGGCCCAAGGTAACTGGCCTTGGGGTTCTAGCTCTACCCAGCACGGCCCACATTACACGCCAATGTCGGGGTCATTCAGCGGACCAGGCCACAACAGTTGCAAGCTCGGAATGGCGGGGTAGACGGGCCGTGATGCTGCCCAAGAGTGAGTGGGCTCTGTGGCAGGAATACTGTAAGTGGTAAGGCCGAGCCTAGAAAAAACATAACAGGGCCTTTTTGTCGAAATGGGCCGAGTTCGGCCGAGCTCCAAAGTCCCGACCTCCTTCGTCACGTGTTTTTTAGGCCGGGCCGGCTTGGAATGGGCTCTGTCAGAGCCCAACCCTTGCATTGGCAAGTCTGTTTTTGGACTCTTTCGTTTTTAACCTAAAATAGAAAGTTTCTAGTTTTTACGGGGAGCGGGTCTCCTATACTCCCGAGCCTGAGAACAAATGTGCAGGAGTGGGGTCAACTCTTCCACAATCATCCACATCGATCAATTATTTCAATAAATTCTTCAAGTAATATAATTTTTCCAAAATTCTAGCTCAAATATAAAATTTGAACACAAGTTGGATTGGCGACTGTGATTTCAATTTCGAAAAAAATTATAATTTGACCTTGAATTCAACTTGTGCATTCCATCATGCTGTTTAGATTCGTATTTACATTTAAAACTAATTCAGATTATAAAATCAAATTTGAACGGCAAAATAAATTTTGGAACAAATTAAATTCACGCTCTACAATAAATCTCTCGGACTTTTCCTCTCTAATTTGCTCAAATCCACCCTTTCCTCTTTTCCTTCTATTTCCTTCCCATCCCGTTATCTGTGTAATTAAGCAACCCCATTCTTCAATGCCATGAAAAAGGCCACATAATTGACATTATCAAAGTCCACAACGGATGAAAAGCAAAATGATTAGTGATCTCCACGTAGCTGTTTTCAAAATCCATAAGCACTATCAAGAAAAAAATGGTTTTTGTTTGAAATGCTTCCTTAAACTAGCAATCCAAGCAATCCAATCCTCCTGGCATAGTTTTTACTTGCCTTTGTGGGCCGAGTTACAAACAAATCTTTCGAAAAAGCAACTAGAAGAAACAATTATTGCTAAAATTTCAATTTTAGTTTGACAAGGAAACATCACAGACCTGTAAGTTTCAAACAATAGCCAAGCCTTAGTTTCAAGTAATCATGCCCACTCCTTTTTTAAATAAAATCAAGTTCCACAAGAAATTCCTCCAATTTTTCCGTCACTGTGAAACTGCTTATATTAGTAAGGCTCCAAAAATCTTTTAATAAGATACTTTTATTCCATCTCATCACCCTAAGAACTATAAAAGCCCATGACAAGCAATTATGTTGGTTTCCAAAACTAGCTCACGCAACCACGATACTAGAATTTGACAGTGCTAAGAAGGCAAACCAGGTCGCAAACATACTGCGACATACTAAGCAACAAATTCAGAGCAGTTCCTTGAATTCATACCCCTCTGAAATAGTTAAAACTAATAGAGAGATAGCAACTTAAGCCTCGTAAATCCAGGGGTGGAGGTTGCTCCGCCACTCGGCAATGCCTTCGGGGAACCACAGGGCAATCTCCTTCCTTGCACTCTCGACGGAATCGCTTCCATGGATAACGTTCCTGGAAAAAGCAAAGGAAAAATAAAAATTACCTCATCAGATCACGGTGCAACACTCGCCGGTAACAATAGCACAAGTAACAGTTGAGATTGTTTTCAAAGAGAGAAGTTGGTGTCATACGCGTAGATAGCATAACATCACCATCATACTCGGTGAATTTGCTACACGGTATATTATCAGTGGTTATTTTTTCCAATAGGTCAATTAACTCGCAAGATTTCAACATTCAAGCGTGAAATGTTAGTAACGATCTGTTCATGACAAAATACATGAATTTCCATTCAACTCCCAAACAACCTATATTACCTAACAGGGAATTTTCCAAAAAAAGAACCGTATACAAAGATCGTAATATGCATTGAACGAGAATCAATTTCATAAAATTGTTTTTCCTTCGCCAATCTATGCTACCACAATTCTTCCATTTCAAGTGAAGAGAAGTTTGAAGATAATTTCCCTCCTCACAATCATAACACAATACTAAACAATAAAATTACATCTAGAAGTATAAAATGGTGAGTCATCTACAACAGATACCTGTAAAATTATACAGTAGCAATATCAAGTAACATAACTAAACTTGATAAAATCTTCGAGCAAAGAGTAGCTACTTATAAAACCACATGCTGGCCACAAGTACTTGCAAACTAAAGGCAAATGTTTGACCCACCTCAGATTATGATGCACATAAATTAGACCCCACATATTTATTTTGAGCCCACATATTTTTTTTCACCAAATCATAGTTATAACAACAATAGAAGAAAAGTAGCATCCTAAGCCGCAATCAAAACAATCTTTTAAATCAAAACAATCATTTTATTATGTGGATAATTATACCGAAAATTGCAGGGAAAACGAGGAGGAAATATAACAAAAATAAGAATAAATTACCTTCCAACTTCAACAGCAAAATCTCCACGGATGGTCCCGGGAGTGGCTTCAGAGGGCTTAGTGGCCCCGATGATCTTGCGACCGGTCAAAACCACGTCCTTCCCCTCCCACACCATGGCCACGACGGGGCCCGAGATGATGTACTCCACGAGCCCGGGAAAGAAGGGCTTCGACGAGAGATCGGCGTAGTGCTTCTCCGCGAAGGACCTCTCCACGCTCATGAGCTTCAACCCTAAACCAGCCGAACAAGCGCATCAGGATCGAAACTTTTCACTTCAACATCACCAAAATCTTACTCAAAAAACGCAAATTAAATCGATTACCTTTGAGGTAGAAGCCCTTCTTCTCGAATCGGCTAATGATCTCGCCGATCTGAATAAAGTAAGCAAATAATGGATCAAAAAAACGAGAAAAATCGAGCGATAAAGAGGGGATGGGAGATCGGAGAGGAAGAGAGAGTACCAATCCCCTCTGAACGCCATCGGGCTTGATCATGATGAAGGTTTGCTCCATTGTTGATTCGGCTTCGGCTGCTTCTCCTCTACGAGTGGAACGGCGCGGGGGCGAAGAGAAACCCTAACCCTAGACAAGCGACGAAGAGAGGGGGAACCGGAACGGGTTATAATAAACCTCGGGGGAGAGCTGGAGATCGACACCCAATCCCGTTGTGACACGTAGCACACGGAATATGTGCTTCTCCCATTTTTTTTTAAAAAAAATCTTTTAATTATTCTCTTTCGTGGGTTTGGCAAGAAGTATGCTACTATGTGCAATTATACGTTTAGATATATATTTTTTTTTTAAAAAAAAAGTTAGCATAAACGAATTATTTGAACTGGTATTTATTCCAAAAAAAAGAATAACGGAATTGCTATTTTTGGCAAGCAAAAAAGAACTAGGTATTAGTGTTAAGACAACTTAACTGGATTATTAAACTATTGTTATTATTTTAGATTGGATGGGCCAAAATTGGAGGAATCTGGGCTCGGCCTTCTATTTTGGGCCGTATTTATTTTTGGGCCAGCCCATTAACAACCCATGAAGCAATTGGATCCCTTTACCTAAAAGTTGAAGTCTAAAGTTCATACAAAAATTATTTAGTTTTTGCTACTTATCTCACGGAAAGTGAATCACGTAAAAATTTAAAGTGTGAAAGAGAAATTGAATATTTTTTTATTTTTAATCAATGATACAATTACAATAAAACAAGTAATGAAAATATCATTATTTACGACTAAAAAATTATTTCACACCTCTCCACTTTTGCTGAAACAAACACACGTCATGAAGTTGAGTTCAGACAACTCGCAAATTGGGCCTACTGAGACTCACACCATAGGCAATTCCAAACAAACCCTAAGATAAGGTATTGTATTATTTCTTTTTAAAGTAATTGATAATAAGATGGCATTATTTGTGATGTGTATGTATTTATTCATCTTTCCACGTAGCGTTGTTTCCATATGTATTGTGAGACAAAACACTTACGTCTCCTCGAGGAAACTTCAACCAAAGATTTTAATTAATATTAATTTTGGAGCGAGCTTTTCTGGTAGGCAACGCACATCACACGAAAAGTGTACACAATAAAATCCACTCCTACCCTGTTTAGTTCCAACCCAAACAGTTAAATGGTTGGTTTCTTTTTTCTTTTTTCTTTTTTCTTTTTTTTTTTTTGGTTCTGTTTTGGAGCTCGTTAATCTCTAATATTTAATGATATTTTTCTAAATTTGGATGAAATATAAGTGTAGAAAAATAGAATGATTCAAAAAGATCTCATTTTTTTTGTCTCAATTCAATTGTATTCATTTGTACCGCAAATCAATTGGATCCCGCACTTGGTGAGTAACTAGTATAGAACTTTGATCACGACGGAACTGAAAATGTATAGTAACTGAACTTCGAAGTTGCGCACGGGTCTTTAAGTTTTTTGTTATCTGCGCTAAAAATGATCAGTTTTATTGATAAAATATTGAGTTTAGTTTGTTGAATATATTGTTATTGAATATTTTGTTATAATATAATCCAAATAATATGTTCACATACAAGCTCAATAAGTGAAAGCGTATTAAGACCCATATCTCTGGAGCCCAATAGCTTATTTATTAATTTTAAGATCTCCTACGCTAGAAGTAATACTGTTGAGCGTTCCAAACTCGACGTCTCTTGGTGTAATACTTTAAGCATCCAAAAATTCTAACCTCCAACATAGTTTGCTTTCAACTAAAATGTCACAAGAGAATGGGGGAAAAAAATCCTGAATTAATGAAATTAGACAAAACAAATGGATGAGTGGAACATTCAAGAGAAGGTATGAAGAAGAGTGCAGGTCATGGTCAAGAGCCCATGAGGGTTATGAGAGTTTCAGTTGGAGTCGAGGGGAACTTTTATTGGCTTTTATTATCTCTGTGGAGAAAACGTGGGGTGCACCCTATTTGTGTGCATCACATTTGATTTGATCTCTCCTAATATTATTAATTAATTAATTAGTTTTTAAGTGGATTGAAAGAGGAACCTAGTGGTTAATACTTTTTCATTTTGGTGACATCTTTTAAGCAACTTTTGCAAGATTTATCAGTTAATAAAAGTATCCTTTGGATATAAATAGTTATATCTATCTATCTATATCTTCTATATATTATTTTTTCGCAGTTTCTTCTTCATCCTTGCATTCTCCCTTCTTACCATTTCCTGATACTTCGCTTTTCCACTCGCTCACTTTCCGATTAATGTGTTCATAAGATCTATTGTCATCTATATAAATCGCTTTCACAAAAAAAAAAAAGTAAAATATGATCTTTTCACTCTTTTTTCTTATATTATTTGTATTTATTGATGTCTGATGGCAAGTCAAAAAATTTTAAACTTTTTTATTTATTAATCTTATGTCTTTTATAGTATTAGTTCGTTGCAATATGCGGGTAATTTCACTGGTAAGATTCAATATCTTTGAAACTGGCATAGTTAATTATATTTTACTGAGACTTCGATGCAAAATAGATAAAATTTGGACCAAAACAATACTAAACTCAAACCAACCAATAAGAACTACAGTTCCAACCGGAGTTATGATTTCGTATTATTACTTGGCTACTAGAGTTCAAATCTGGATAATTCGGATTCGGATTCGCATCAAATTTTAAAGTGTTATTAGGTTAAGTTTATGATCACCATTAGGTGTGTGTGTGTGACCTAATTTATTTATCTCCTAAAATGGTGACATGTATTGGTATGGACCCTGATAGGACTTGGACATTATTTTAGCAAAAATTGGGCCAACAAAAATTTCCCGAAATATATGGTGGGGGCTATTCATCTACAAAGCTGTCTACAACAAACCACACTCTAAATTGGGTCAAATAAAATTTAAAATTCATTACTTAAGAGATAGGTAACCAAATTTGATAAATTCCCCCCAATCGTGCTTTTTTCCAACAGTGGGGGCTCTTTAATTTAATAACAATTTAATTAGAGCCCTAAAATGTTTTCTTTTTTTTAAAAAAAAAAGTATTTTCAACCCGAAAATCTTTGACTCTTCAATTCCTTGCTGTGGTAGAAAAAAAAATGGGCTTCTTTTAAGGTCATTTGTTTCAACAATTTATAGAAAACAATAATTTACTACTGTGGAATGTAGATTTTTATTAGCGGACTATTCATAATTCCTTAACAAAATTTTCAAAGTCACGTCAATATAATTTACCTACAATTCGAAAAATTACGACGATTTTACCACTCCATTAATACTGTTTTTACAACTTCTCAAGTTAAATTTCACGATAATAATTTAAACATTTTAACTAAAAAAAGTTGAAAATGTTTTAAATATTACAAATTCAAAGCCCAATTTTTTCGAAATAAAAGTCATGAAACCAGCCGTGGTGTGGACGGCTACTTTAGCTTTTTTGTAGTATTTGGATAAAAGTAGTCGAGTGTTTGGATAAATCCTGGCCGTTGATCTGAGTGGATTATAGTTTACTTCGTGGGCAAGGTTGAAATGGATTAGATTCTAATAATTTATTATTGATTATTATTATTGATTATTATTATTATTATTGAATAATATAAGAAGATTTATTTATGGTCACCTTATTTACTGGCGAATTATGGGAGGCTCTGGTTCACCGACGCATTCGTCACATCCCATGCCAAACGCGCCCACGGCCCACCTTGTTAGAAATATCAAAAAAATAATAAAATAAAATAAAATAAAATAAAAAATAAAAGGCTAAATTAGGAAAAACTCTTTGTAAATATCTATTCTTTTACATTTCTTTTCTAACTTTAACAAATTTATATTTTATTTCTTCAATATTTTAAGTTGTTACATTTAGCCCCTTCCCTCAGGGTTCCTTCACTATTCCATTTACTTATTATAATTTATACCGAAAATATCTTTCAAAATAGCAGAAATATATAAAAAATAAGAATGATTTAATTATTTTGCACTTTTCATTAACATCATACACTCTGGAAATATTTTTAAAATTTAAGGAGGTAAATTATAGATTTTTAAAAGTCAAGAACGAAAAGTAAAAAAATAAATATTTACAGAAGAATTTTTTGTAATTTAGTCAAAATAAAATGAAATAGTAAAGGGATTAAGATCTTATATTTATATGAAAAATTAGCTCTTTTCTTTTTTGGCATTAAATCCAGCCTATTTGATTAAGGGTCTATTTGGTATTAAGAGCTTTTAAAAGTTATTAAGCAAAACAGAGTTGAAGAGAGAAAGCATATAAAAATATACTTTATATTTTTCTTTAATACAAATATAAAATATATTTTAACTAGTTCATTATAATATATATATATACAACACAGTGTATTAATTTGATGCATCTCCATTCATTCATTGTGGAGTAGCATATTCCAACATATAAGGTCAACATTATACAGCTCACAGAAAACTGATTGCTCTTGTTGTTGTTGTTTAAAACACATGATCATGCAAATTAATTTGTTAAATTCGATTGTGGAATTTGAATGATAGGCTAAATTTTCTGATCTTTTTAACATATGAGTGTCAATTTGACCGTCGCATACCGAAAATTTTCAATTTGAATTTCATTATCTGCAGTGGAATTATCTTCTCTTTTTTTAGAGATAGATAGTACGCTATCCGTTTCGTTTATTTCATTTAGAAATAAACTTAGCTGAAAATGTGAATCAATTAGGATTCAAACTTGAGACCTCAAATACCAACCACTAAACCCTTTGCCATTTGCTCTAGAAACGGTCTATCTGCAGTGGAATTATGAAATGCATTAGCAAATATATGTATATGTTCTCATCATGTCATCATAGTAGGGGCTTTGATATTAGTGGCACCAATTTTAGTATTTTTGGTAAAAGGTATATATAGTCCTCAAAAAAATTTAATTTGATTTTGGATCCTCACTTAACATTAGAAGCCTCTAAACTTGTCTCATTACTTTTTTTTATCAATGTTGTTTTTAATGTATTTCATATTAAAAAATATCTACTATTTGTTGCTAATTAAATCCGAAAAAATAAGTTTCAGATTAATGTTCGGGCAAAAGATTTGGGACCAACTGTTATGATTTTTAACTTTCTCGATATAATTGCAGCTGACAATATAATCAATATTTTACCAAATCCGACCACAATAAGATTTTCTTTAAAAAAATTCGTAGACATGTGAACGGACGTGGATATCATTTATGTTCAAAAATCTAGTTTTTCATGGTAAAATTAAACACATGCAATGTGAAATAAATTGAATAAACTCTCTATCAAATTTAATCTATTTTCCAGAAATATTATCTCTGAAAATTTGCTCTTAAATAAATAGTCCACCATAGGAAAACTCACCACACCTTGTTTTGTTTTATCTTTTTTTCCCCCCCCTGGTGAGGTGTCTTGGCTCCACCATTCCATTCCATCATTTTCTTATTGCTTTGAACAATTCTGAAATGTTATCAACATCCTGAAGACAAGTTCATAGTCAACAGGATATATCTGTAATATTCCCCAAGGCCTTCTAGTTTGGGTTTTTATACACCCAAAACCCAAATGTACATAAAAAGGCTTCTACAAAATGTACTTTACCCCCCCAATAATAAATTAAATAGAAAAATTATAAATTACCATTTTTCAAATTTAAATCTCTTTTTTTATTTTGTTTTCAAAATTCAAAAATTTTCTCAGCAAATAAACATGTAGTCCATACAGAGAGAGAGAGAGAGAGAGAGAGAGAGAGAGAGGGGATGGGGTCATATAATACAGCTAAAAGGAAAAGCCTCCTCTACCTATTCACCCTTCCTCTCCTTTTCCCCCACCATTTATTTGATTCCCCATTGGTGTGTTCTCCTCTCCATTGGATTGTACAGATTCCCACCTAAAAAACCATCTCTCCCTGTAAATTATTTCTGGGTTGCATTTCTTATTTTAATTTTTTCCTCCATTTCTCACCCCCACCCACACATCTCTTTCCTCTTCTTTCTCTCTCTCTCTCTCTCTCTCTCTTTCTCTCTCTATCTTCTCTCTTATTGGGTCTTGGACTGAACCAAAAAAAAAAAGAAAAAAAAAGAAAAGAAAAAAAAGGAAAGAAGAAGAAGAAGAAGAAGAGGAAGACCCACTATGCTTTTGGTTTGAGTTCATGGGCTTTTTGTTTCCTGGAAAATCCCTCCTGAAAAGCCTCTAAAACCCACTAAATTTCTGGTTTAAAGAGCTGCATGAGATAGATGGATAAGAACACTTTCTAAATTCTGCTAATTTTTCTCATTAAAAATTGCCCCTTTTTATCATTTTTTTTCTGGTGATCTTTTGTATTGGGGATTGAGAGGGTGGAGTAGAGAGGAGGGGGTAGGAATGGGAAAGCATGGACCTTGTGGTCATTGTGGAGTTACAAGTGAGAATTACTTCCTTTTTGTTTTTTTTTTTTTTTTAATTTTTTCCCTGCTGAAATTGATAAAAGCTTTGGATCTTTCCCATGTTTTTTTTATTTTTTTATTTTTAGTTTCTCTTGATTTGCAGTTCTAGCTATTATTTTAATTTCTTAGAATTAATTTGTTGTTCTACAACAAGGCTCCAATTTGCTTAGTATTGTCTCATATTGTTTCTTCTTCTTGTTCTCCTATTTGGCCTTAAAATTTGGGGATGCATGTTACTGCTATTGTTCTTGGACAATTTTGCTTTTTAATCTCTAAGTTATCATTTGATATTGTTGCTCTTATTGGTTTCTTGGTATTCTAGCAAATTAATGTGCAAAATATTCAAGTTTCTAAAGTCCATATACTACCAATATGTTTTAAGCATTTTGAAGCACTAAAAGTTACTAATCATCCTAATTTTCGTATTCCAATTGTTCACTGGAGCATGCACAAATAATTAGTCCCCACATAAAAGGAAATTTGTGAATACTAATAGGAGAAATGAGTGCCGAGGTGCGGTGAACTTGGAATTTTGTGTCTGAGTTGCGGCCGCGCTTGAGGATATCTCTCTTTTAGTTTAGCCCTCTGTGTTCGCTTGTTCAGAGTGTTCGGTTTAATGTCTCAGCACCGCCCTTTCACGCTACGATTCCACAATTTTGCTGCACAGCAGTTTCCGTTTGTTGCTTGTGCCTCTACTTTGACAAAATGATTCGATTGGCTTCTGTACCAATTTTTTGCTCAAGTGGAATGCTTCATTGTTACTCAGATTTGGAACTTTTATTTCTTGGGAATTATCCGATTCCAAAAGATTTTAATGATTTTATTCGCTACTTCCAGTTAAAAGCACGAGAATTCCTCCATTTCTTACATGTTATAGCTTTGGCGAACAATGATATAATGTTGAATCAAACATTTGTGTTGCATTCCTCTTATTCTATTGTCGTGACAATTTATGCGTGGAGGGCCTTAACCATACAGAATCGTATGGCTGCATCAGAAGGATATAGTCTACGAAAGCAGTGAGTAAAGAAGATTCATAAATCTGCGCTCGAAAGGATTTGGTAGCGGTGCTAAATCGTAATTTTCAAGTTCGATAGCAGAAAGAAATTTGATTATCATTTCAGTGTTTGCTATTGACTGTTTTGATGCACTAGGCTTCTAAGAAGGCCATTTCATGAAACTCAAAGTCGTTAAGTGAAAGAATAAAAGTTGATTCTACGCATAATACGTATAGCTTTTCCTACTTTATCTTTTTCTGTACGCAATTTGCTTGTGTAGATAATGAACTGATATCATTCATACACAAAACTGGTTGCTTTTTCAAAGTGTATATCTAGTTTGTTCATGTTCTTGGCTTAAAATGCAAAAAGATTGAATGGAACTATTGAACATTTGCCCCGTTTTTTTAATATCTTTAAACAATGCAACAGGTACTCCTCTTTGGCGAAATGGGCCCCCAGAAAAGCCGGTGTTATGCAATGCGTGTGGTTCAAGGTGGAGGACAAAGGGTTCATTGACAAACTACACTCCATTGCATGCTCGCGAAGCTTTTGAAAATTCTGAGAAGTACGAAATTACCAAACCCAAGAGCACAGCGTTGAAGCCCAAGGAACACAAGTTGCCAAAGAAAAAGCAGACTATTGGTGTTCCTGAAAATGAATCCGAGATGCCATATAGTGATCAGAATTTCCAGAAAATCATTGAAGGGGATACGAGCAACCGATCTTGTTCTGGTTCGGCAAGTTCATTTTCGAGTAGTTGTGCACATATTGGCACCACTGATGCAAGTGAGTTGACAGGTTGATGACCGTCTCTCGAGCACCAAATGAAATTCCTTTGTGTTTGTAGAAGTTTAGAGTTGCCAATATAGATAATATTTTACTGTTCGTCTTGTTCGAGAATTAAGTTTTTTTCTCGTGTTTCTCTTGCTAGACCTAGTAAACAAACTCATGGCGTACAATCAATTTGAACTTACACTTGATCATTATTTGGAGAGCGACTTCTACGAACTTTCACATGTTTTGCATTACCTTGTTTCTAATTATATGGCATCCTACTTCGCTACATTTTCAGAACTTGGTCTTTTTCACAGTTCCCGTCTTAATTAAAAGGTGGAGGGGATCAGCTACTAAATTTTGTGCCTAGGAAATTGTTCTTCTTTTATACTTTACTTTTTTACTTTTTTGTGTGTCTGTCATTTTCTTGTTTACTTGCTTTTTGGTTAATTCGCAGCTGGTTCTGACATGAAATGCAGAGGGCTTCTTATGATGATGTTGTGTATTCCCTCTTGACTCACCAAAATTCGCTTGGAATTTAATAAATTTTATATCTATTTTACAGGTTCGGCACAATCGAACGTCTGGGTTTCTCTCGTACCATCCAAGAAAAGAACATATGTCAATCGACCAAAGCCTTCACCTCTAGAGAAGCTCACAAAGGATCTATACTCCATAATGCACGAACAGCAGTCGTCTAACCTTTCAGCAACATCAGAAGAAGATCTAGTTTATCAAAATGAAACACCGATGGGTTCTTTCGAGATAGGCTATGGAAGTGTACTCATTAGGCACCCCAATTCAAAATCTATAGAGGAGGAATCAGAAGCAAGTTCAATTCCTGTAAATAATAAGTCGTATAATACTGATGAGGCCTATTCAGGGTCGGCTACTTATCCTGTACATAGTGAAAGCAAAGGTGCAAATGTTTCATTAAATGCCGGCTCTGAAAAAGCTAAGAAGTGTTTAGCACAGGCAGCTCAAGAAAATGCCAAAAGGTGCTCATCTTTTGTCGTCATATTAAGAATTACTCTTCATAGAAGTCGTTGCAATTGGGATATATTCTTTTTCGTTTGTTCAAGTCGTAATTGTTGTGTGTGGCTAAGATTGTCTGTCTGTGTATAGGGACAAAATTAGTCATGAAAAGCTACAGATCCTGCGAGAAAGAGATTCGCCCTTGTCATCAATAGATTTAAAAGTAAGTTTTGAAATACAAGTTACTTCGTTAACCTTTTAATTCTTTAGCTATGAATCGTTTTCCATTTAAAGATGTGGTTGGGAAATTATTTCCCTGATTCTTAGTTGCTTGTTTGGCCACGTTTGAAATAGCTCCTCTACTTTGAGAAGCAGCGTATAGATGTTTAGCAAGCAAATAATTTTTAGAGATTTGTTTTAGCCGAAAGCTTTGAAATGTGCCTTTGAACCTGAAAAGTGTAAGCTCTAACTTAAAGCTTCTGCTTACGCTGCAGTAGAAGTAGATAGAAAGATATTACTATGAAGCTATTAGTGCTTCTTGGACCAACTGCTGTAGAAGCTTCACTCCAGTCAGGCCATAAGAAGTAATGCTTGTGTCACACTTCGTATTTGGAGCTTAACAGCTACTTGTTTATGTCTGTATAGGAAGTCGTTAACTATGAGAGCTTCTTAAAATGCTTTACACTTGAGGAACAACAACAATTGCTGAAGTATCTTCCTTCAATCGATACTGCGAAAACCCCTGAAAGGTTGGCTGCATGCTCTAGTCTCCTTATTTGTCCTGTTTAAGGCAACATTGTTCCATTGTACGAAGTAATTTTAATTTGCTGTTTTTTGCAGTCTTAGAAACATGTTCGGCGCCTCCCAGTTTGTGGAATCATTATCTTGCTTTCAGAAGCTGCTTCGAGAAGGAGTCTTCACTCTCTCCTTTTCAGGAGCAAATGCTGAAGAGTGTAGAATATTAAAGAGGCTTGTATTAGTTAATCTAACAAAGTCGAAATGGGTGGAATACTATCAACCACTCAAGGTAAGAAACGTGCAGTCAAATATGACTTGGGAATAGATCCGAATCCGATTGATCGTAAATTAATCATATGCATTCCCCCCTCCCCTCTTTGAAGTCTTCTTGTTGATGTCTCAGTCGATACTCTTCTTTAATCTCTTTAGGACAAAAACTGTAAGAAGACAAGAGGAAAGGAAATGGCGAACTGCCCAAATCCTGATATATCCGTCAAGAGACCTCGTGAAGGTCAGAATCACAGCCATACAGGTTCCTGATTGCACTCGCATCTTTCTTTTGATTACCCTTTCACATTAATTTTAGGCTTATTTTCTGTACAAGGGTATAGGTATCTCTAATTTCTTTCTATTATTATTTCTTTCTGGTCAGGTAATTCTGAAACATTAACTAAATGCACAAAACATTTCAATCTGGAAAGCGACAATTGAGTAATTGAAAAAAATATATATATTTGAAAGGAGGATTGGGCAAACTGCGATTAATTGAAGCCAATTAGTTTCGAGGGTACGAACATCCAATGTGACACTAGTAGCTCGTGAGTAGTAGTTAAACAAGGACTTGAACCCATAAACCAAATGAAGTATTTTAACATTTTACAATATCTTACAAGATAATATTTGGGATGGTCGGGTTCGGGTCTCATACTCTCATTTGATAGAGAATAAAAGCATTAATATATTCAACATAGCTTGCTCAAACAATTTATATTTGTCATATTTTCACTCTTAATGGGTTTTTCATCTGTGAATTTTCAGATGTGAAAGGCACCATGAGAAGCCCGAAAAGAATCAAACCCGGATGCTCAAACCTTCTATCGAAAAGTGATGCAATCTCCGAATTGGTCGACGACACAGATGGCTTCAGTCCGAGAAGCTTCTTCTCGTCTCCTCCGGATAGGATTTCCATGCTGGTCCCTCCAAATTACACTGAAGATAATTCTGATCAGGACTTACTACTTGATGTTCCGTTCAATGCTTCGTTCCCAGAGGCAGAACTTCTGTACCGTCCTTCGAATCAGAAATCCGCCTCGAGTAATTCATTAGCAGAAAGTGGAATTGCTGAATGCGAGGGCAGTTTCAGCAATAAAGAGACTAAACATTGGTAGTAGGATAGCTTTATATACCCGCCGCTTCAATCTTTTAAAACATAAACTAGAAGAGGAGGGCTTTCGAATATTGGGGTTGTTATAGTTTGCTTGATTCTCCTATCTTTTGTTTTCTACAATGTCGAGTTTGTCGACTCTAAATCTAAGTGCTGACATATGACTTTTGAAGAACCGGCCTGTGCCGGTACTTTCCCTTCATAGACTAGCAACAGATGTAATATAGCTCAGATTTGGTGGTATCCTCTTTGGTAGGGAGGGATGAAGTTGCAGGGATTGTATTAATTTCAGAATAAGAAAACCGAAATTGCCATTTCGATGTGCTCTGACGTTGTTTGATCCGAAACATTTTGCTCATTCCCTGAATTGGGCTTATTTTCTTCTTCTTGGCCATGATTGTAACTCTTATCATAGCATATGCAGGTTTTTAGCAAACATAATCTATTTTTTGGAATACTTTTTTGCGACTTCGAATGAGTGGTGTTTGAGTATCACTTTTTGGCGAATCATTAACAGCTTTTGCCTTATATTTGAGAAACTCAGATTGAACTGATTTAGTTCACTAGTACTAATAACTCGTTAGGCTCAAACTTATTTAGTATTACTAAAATTCATGTTTCTTATATTTTTTGTCCAAATTTTTTTTTTCTCACTTCTATATCTATATCTATACATTATTCCTTATAGATTTGACACATGATAATTTCTCCTTCACTTTTTCCATTCCCCCTTTCCACTCTTTGGTGCTTCGTTTTCCCACTTGCTCATTTTTTAATTAATATATTCATATAGTCTATTGTCATCTGAACGTCTATTGTCATATGAATAAATCGTTTTCAAAAAAAAAAACGAGTAAAATAAGATCTCTTCATACTCTTTTTTTTAATACTATTTATATTTATTAATGTCTTATTACAACTCATTTTTTTTTTAAATTGTTACTTTATCAATTCTTCTATTTTTTTTATAGCATTAGCCCGCCACAATGCGCTGATAACTTCACTAGTTGAGCAAGAAAACGGTAACGACTTAGTTCTTGTTACTAGTAGATGACCTGAAAATGAATGCGTTTACTTTCAACAACTAGGTGGACCAAAATTGAAAGTGAGTGTGTGTATGTTTGGCATTAACCCATTGCGCAAATTTAGGCACTAATTCCCAAAACGGCCTAAAAGCACGCATGTATTTTGTTTTTCCTCCTTAATTTCCAAGTTATTTTACGTAGCTGATATATATGTAATTATATTTAGACTCTATTTGATTTAATAAAATAAATCTGAATATTTACACTAAAAATAGTCTAGTTAAATTATCTTTTGTCAACCAAAAACCAACACAACATAAAACCGAAAAAACGAAGAACCCCGCACCTAGAACATGAAAATATATTGAAAATCCTATACGGAAACTCCAAAAGGGAATATTCTACTCCCTTTGGAATTGAATTGGAATTTGGAAACAACAACACCTGGTGAAGGCCCTATCTTCTTTTGGCCCAGTTCCATTTAAACACACATCTAGAAACTAAGGACAAATTACTTCTTAAAAACTGCATTTTATTCGAGTTTAGTTCTCAGTTGAAAAACACACTAACAAATTATCTTTTAAAAATTATATTTTAAGAGATATTAATATAACAATAATTAAAAAAAGATTGTCTAATCTGAATAGAGTCCTAACGGGTTAACTTATTAAGCTGAATATTCGAGGCATAGCCTAATCCAGTAAATTCAGAAAGCTTGAGATTTTTTTTTTCTATTACTAAATTTCACGTAATGCACTTACTCTCGCTAAGTTCAATTATATCACCGCTTATTATTATCAATAATTAATAATACAAAAGCATGAAAAAAGTTGAAGCGTTAGATACCATGTCTTAAGAAAAATAGAGTAACTTAAATACTTAATTACTAAAAGTTACTGCATATTTATTTTAGTTATTTGCATATTTGTAGAGCTCAGGGAGTAGTACTATTGGATGCTCTTTTATTATTAATAATTAATAATTAATAATAAATAAGAAAACGTCCATATCAGTCACTGCAATCTAAAAGGATGGGCCACGAACCCTTGCCCGAATCGTAAAGCGCCAAATTCCACTCCACGAACTTCGGTAGCCGTCCAATCACATTCGAGCCCAGAGGACAAAGTCCGAAAAAGATCATGGCCCACTGTGGGGCCCAATCTCTAGCACGCGCGAATCTCAAAGCAATCGCAGCATTCTAGGGCCCTTGGATCAAGGCTTTTCCTTTCTCTTCCACACTAACCGACACGTTAAACGCGTTTTTCTTTTCTTTTCTTTTTTTTTTATTAGGTGAATAAACTTTATTGCCTCTTTTTTTTTTTCTTTGCCATTTTTACAATTTAACATGCTAAAAAAAAACATCCTATTTGTTAGACGTATAAGAGCTTCTCTGAAAATTATGTTGAATTTTTAAATACCAATTTTGACCAATTATTTTTTATTACAACAGAAACAAAAGGTTCAAAATAGAATATCTAGTTCGGAATTCAAATTTTAATTTTAATTAAAATTGTCTAAAATAAATAAAGCTAAAATCTAAAACTATGATTTCCTAATTAGACTGACGTAAATAAATATATAAACTCTGTGACATATATACTTTGCAAACACATTTCTCTTTGTCATTAATTATCTATTAATTTTAAATTTGCGGATCATAAAATTTTTAGAGGAATAAGTTTGACAATAAAACTTTTGTATGGATGGATTTGTAATTTTAAAAATATCAGGGGATGCATAACAAATTATTCCTTTTCTCTCTCTCATGTGCCATAAAAGCATATTCTGTTTTAAAAATTAATTAATTAATTAATTAATTAATTAAAAGCGAGAGAGAGAGAGAGAGAGAGAGAGAGAGAGAGCGAGAAATAAAATTAAATAAAGAGAAGAGTCTAAAGAGGGGTTATTAGGTGAAACCCTCTCACCTCGCCTCGTTCTTTTGTCGTCGTCGTCGTCGTCGTCGTAGATCTCGCGAGAGGAGTGAGGAGGTCGAGCATGGCGAATGGGGCGGTGATCCTGCGGAGATCGGCGGCGGCGGTGGTGGAGCGCGCGGCGGCGGGAGCGCGGTCGACCGCGGCGCCCCCGGACGCGGAGGCCGCGGCGGTGCGCGCGGTGCGCAACGTCGGGTCGTTCCGGGTGCACTACGCGGCGCTCCTCTGGGGCCTCCTCCTCGCGTCCCTCGCGCCGCGCCACCGCGCCTCCATGCTCTTCCTCATGGCCGCGTCCAAGCTCGTCCTCGCCTACGGGGTCCTCCTCCGCGTCTTCCCCAACTCGGCACTCCTCCGCCGCGTCCTCGACCGCAGGCTCGTCCTCGGCCTCTTCCTCCTCGCCGTCCTCCTCGAGCTCGCCGCCACCGACGCCCTCGGCTGCCTCTTCGCCGCCATGGCCCTGGGGCTCCCCATCGTCCTCCTCCACGCCGTCTTCAGGGTCAGGGACGACCTCTTGCTCGCCGAGGAGGGCTCCGCCGCCGCCGCGGCGAACGGCGGAGACACGCCGGAGAAGAAGGAGGAGGGGGATCTCGAATCGGGGCCCTCGCGGTGACGACGATCGCGCGATCCCCACCGTTGCATACTAGGATAAAAAGAGAAATACGTTAACCAGGTGATAAAAATTGGGCCTTTTTTACTTTCTTTTTTTTCCCCCTTTTTCCCCTCCTATATGCTAAATAGGGCGTTCTATACAGATGTTCTACAACAGTTAATTAGGGTGTAATTTTTCACTATGTTTGATGACAAAGATTTTGCAATGAAAAATAGAAGTTGAGTTCTAAAATTTGATAGATCATGGCATTGTGTTTTGCACATGAAGGTTTTGCAATGAAAAATACAAGTTCTAAGATTTGATGGATCATGGCATTGTGTTTTTTAGGATTTACTTGGGAGGGAAAAGAGGACCTAAATTGAGAACTAGAAAGGGGCGATAGGGCATTAGCATGATAAGGTTCTTCTGAGTTTGCTTCATCAAATTGATTTGTGTACGGTTTCTAATTGTTCATGTGGAGATTGAAATAGTAGGAAATGGGAGTTCCCTGCTCCTGATTCAGTTATGCAATGTAGCAACTTTGTGGGATTTATTTATTTATTTATTTTTGGTTAATATGCAAAAAGAATTTGCAAGTGTAATGTGAATGGTTGTCAAAGTGGAAAACAGGAAAAGCTTATAGCTGTGTGCGATTTGATCTTGGTTTTAATCGGGGTTTTTGTTTTTGCCATTTCCTTGTGGAAAGGGGAAAAAAAAAAAAATGCAGCTGTGGTAATGCATTTCCATTTGAACCGGATCTATGTAATTAAATAAATGTATGAGCAATGAGCAAAAACAATAGGCATTTGGCAGCGACTTGCTGTTTAATGCTCTAGAGACTAGAGATATTTAAAATGACCTTTTGTGCCGAACTAAGGGAGTTCTAATTTAAAATTTCTTTTTATAGTTTAATGACAAATATTAGTTTTTGATAGAAACGAAATATGGGTGTCATGGAAGAGGAAAATTGAGTTGTGTTTCAGATGAAAGAGTTAATTTTTGGCAGTAATGGCACATAAGCTACCACTTGTAAGTGGGGTTCGCACATCAATTTGTAGAATCGTTTTTTCAGTTTCAGTTTCTAACCTTTATCAAGAGTACCATAACGTAGTGAAGCTTCTTAGCNATGTGTACGGTTTCTAATTGTTCATGTGGAGATTGAAATAGTAGGAAATGGGAGTTCCCTGCTCCTGATTCAGTTATGCAATGTAGCAACTTTGTGGGATTTTTTTATTTATTTATTTTTGGTTAATATGCAAAAAGAATTTGCGAGTGTAATGTGAATGGTTGTCAAAGTGGAAAACAGGAAAAGCTTATAGCTGTGTGCGATTTGATCTTGGTTTTAATCGGGGTTTTGGTTTTCGCCATTTACTTGTGGAAAGGGGAAAAAAAAAAAAAAAAAAAAAGCAGATCTATGTAATTAAATAAATGTATGAGCAATGAGCAAAAACAATAGGCATTTGGCAGCGACTTGCTGTTTAATGCTCTAGAGACTAGAGATATTTAAAATGACCTTTTGTGCCGAACTAAGGGAGTTCTAATTTAAAATTTCTTTTTATAGTTTAATGACAAATATTAGTTTTTGATAGAAACGAAATATGGGTGTCATGGAAGAGGAAAATTGAGTTGTGTTTCAGATGAAAGAGTTAATTTTTGGCAGTAATGGCACATAAGCTACCACTTGTAAGTGGGGTTCGCACATCAATTTGTAGAATCGTTTTTTCAGTTTCAGTTTCTAACCTTTATCAAGAGTACCATAACGTAGTGAAGCTTCTTAGCTAGATCGATCACCGGAGACGAGAGCTTTTCTATTGATCAGGTAGTGTTCTCAGGGTACAGAACAGAGCTACATTTGATATACAACCGAGTAACAATTTTTAAGTCATTCGAAATGCCTGGTAAAAGCACAAGACCTGGACTTTCTCAAATGATCAGAAATAGAAGCTGTAATTTAAAACTCTTGCATTAGCTGCTGCAGATAATTATTGGCAGAATTTTGATGTGGAAACTGTTAGAGCTTCTTTGAAAAAACTGCAACCAAATCGCATTTCACCATAATCTTCGGTCGAGCCAAACACGACTTAAGATCATCGTAAATTAAAGAAATCTACATCAATTTGAGTACAGTAGTTTGCTTTCTGTGAAGAAAAGAACAGAATTAACGGAAACTTAGTGCTTCACTGCATTTCAAAATTTTTGAGATATTAACATGCTACACAAATTGCATGATAAATATCCAATATTGCAAGGAGATAGGATTCATACATCTACCTATCATTACACTGCAACCAATTGTATGTATTTTTAACAAAGTGAGCGTGGTATCACAGATTATGCATATTAAACATAGTCCACTAAACAAATATCAACAAGAACAATCCCGACTAAAGAAAAGAGAGAAGTTATATGATAGACAAATCAGGATCATCAAAGCAAGTATGAAACAAGTTCTATTCTCTGTTTCAACTTTTTTTTTTCTGATAACAGAGAAAGTAGCGTGCACCTTTCACTACTGTGTTGAACAAACAAGGGCCTCTACCAACAGAAACAATACGAATACTCTGTAATACGGAACTAGATTCTTTGCTCATATATTTTCATTGAATTCAAGCAATTCAACTAATCCAATGAAAAGAAAAGGGATGCTACAACATCAAAATAACAAAAGAAACAAGAACTAGTAGTAGAAAAGAAATACAGTAAACAACAACTGCACCTTACTCGAAACCCTAGCACCAGATTCCCCTAAAACTACAATTCATTTTGCTTTTTCGAATTGGAGCTAAAAGTTTATCATATATTAAGGCATTTCCTTTGAGGAAGCAGAAAAGCCCGAAAGATAAGACCCACTCAGTTAACAATTGAAACACTTTATTGCATACGATAAGTAAATCATGAAAAGAGAGAACCATACATTTCGACTGATAAAATTAGAACTGATGCCTCGGAATATTTACATCATAGACAGAAGCAACTACTATTGATAATGGAAAGAAGTACTAAAAGAGAAGGAATTGGAAGCAATTAAGAAAAACATGAAAGAGAATGATTATAACGCTATCAAGTAAGAAAGAATGAGGGATTAGACAAATGAGTAGCATGTTGCATAGCAATATTTTATGGTGGTTCTATAGCTATAGAATGTCAAAAATCGGAGGCTTAATAACTGTCCATTCCTGGACATTGAAGTACTGCAAAAGTGCTCAATTGATGACCACTATAGCAACAGCTATTCAATTACAATTACTATTCTTATACTGCAATCAAGTATTGCTTCAAGATTTTAGAAACTCTTATACAAGCTCCTACATCAAGCAGCTACTAAGGGATCATCATAACCAATAACTAATGGTAATGGATTAACCTATTGAAGAAAGTTTGGTCTACAACAGAATGGAAAGCAGAAAGGGTGCATCCTCCGATCCTCCCAAACCAGAAAAAACAGAAAACTGCAGCCTCCTCAGTTAACCAACCACTTTCCAGCAGTCAAATCAGAGATGCTGAGAGTGCAGACTGATACAGCAACAAAATATAGTACGACAAGGTAAATAAATAGGACAAACCCCTGTTGTAATATTGGATCAATAGGGTGTGATACTGTGATGTGATTTTATACATGGAAAATAACATACTCTGCATGCAACATTCTAATATAAACAGGATTTACATCTTTCACAGTTATACTGTCTCACCGGATCATATCACGAAAGAGACCCAATAACCAGAAGAAACACGCACAAACGTCACCAGTAAATCAGAAACAAACATATATTAGCATTACAGTCTGAACTTTGTTATCTACAGGCAGCTATAACTTGATGCTCTGTGCAAAACAAAGCAATCAAAGATTCAAAATACAGCAGTTTGACTTAGTTGCATATTAATACCATTAGATAACATCACTACACAAAACGATGCTATTTACAACAGTTCCATTCAGCAAATATTCACATTCTTAGCTACTCTAACCTATACCCAGCAGCGAGAACTTAGAGATCGAGAGGTTGTGAAATAGGAATTGTCCCAACACTAATAGTCCAAAAGGGCTCATTTCACTCATTTGTCACTGCATCGGAAAATACTTTTCACATATTATGAAACAGTACCAAACCGGCGGAGTAAAACTAAATACTTGGTAGCAGTGTTACCTACTACAAAAGGGAGGATAACCTCCAGGTGCCCACCAAGGAGGATCGGGGAATGCGACGCCTCTCCTCCCGGCTATGTTGAGGATGTCCATGTCGCCTAATTTCACATTGATATTACCGGACAACATGTCGACGCAATCACGAAGACAAGCCGGAAAGGCCGAATCCTTGACCTCCGGAATCGTTTCATGCGCGGGCGCCGGTGGTCGAGCTTCAGCTTTCTTCCTCGATCGGCGCCCTGCATTCCCCTCCTCAGTTGGAGGTTTCAATATGGAATCCGGAAGCTTTCTCCGCGACGACACTGCTCTCGAAGCATCTTGAAGGGTTTCCAGGGATTGATTACGAAATTCCCCGATTTCTTCTAGTGAGGGATTCATCGATACAGCAGCGTCCTCTTTCGATGTCTCGACCGTTCTACTTTTACCAAACCCTAACACTTCCTTACCTCTGGTGGGGGTCTTTTGCGGGGAAACCGACGATCCAATGCTGCAGTCCCTCGATTTGGTGCTACAAACCCTAGATTTTCCCTTGAGACCACCGGAGGATGTACGAGCGAGCTCCTGCGTTGGGGTGACTGGATCCCGCTCGCTAGGGTTCGGGGCCGTCGCTTTCGAGAGCCCTCGCGCGCGATCGCCGTCGTTGGATGCGGCGCAGGGGGAGTCGGGGAGGGAGCGCATGAACATGGCGGCGTCGGCGTGGGGCGTCGGGGAGGGGGCGGCGCCGCCGAAGCCCGTGGCGGCGGCGGCGCCGGTGGGGACGGCGGTGGCGGGGGAGGTGGCGGGGGTGTCGGCGTCGTCGAAGAACTCACCCTCACCGCACTCTTGCTCGATCCAGGAGAAGGGGTCGCCCATGGCGCATTGCCACCGCGAAGACGACGATGGGATCGGGTGGAAAAGAAGAGTCCCGATACATGGGCCGGAAATTGGGCCTAGTAGTATGAGCCCACGTCTAAGAAATAAGCCGAACCGAATTGGGCCCACGTCTAAGAAATAAGACGAACCGAATTGGGCCACGTGTTTCCCTGGCTCAGCGGAACCACACGTGAAAAGGCGGGAACCGAGTTATGTGTACGTAAATAAAATAAAATCACAATACCACGCTTTATCCTAAATCCACTCGTACTCCAACTAGGACTAGGAGTATCCAGTACAAATTTAACTCCTAATTCTACTCCGATTCTGCTCCTCTGACTAACTATAAATAACAACTCACGGTAATCTCAAAACATTCATTATACAATTTAACAATTAACAATTTCTCTACTTGTTTCTCGTGCCCGATCTCGCACCAACAATCAATGACGGATCTCACGCCCTACCCCGACAGTCGCGAGAGAGTGATCGACTTTCTCACCACATATCTCGAGAAGGTGACAAAGGAGAACGACGTGGACCGTCCCGGTACAAGACTGCAGGAGCGGGAGTCGGTGTTCGACATGATTACAAAGCCGAGGTATGCGGCTCGCGCGTTCGTCACTCGCCTTCCGTCCCGCCTCCCCGACTGCGGCGCGCGTTCTTTCGTCGTCGCATACATCTACCTCAGCCGCTTCCTACGGAGGCAACGCGACACTATCACTCTCGACTCCTTCAACGTCCGCCGCCTCCTTCTCACCAGCCTCCTTACTGCTACCAAATTTGAGCTCGGATTGTAAGTTATAAATATAGTTTCCCTTCTTTCTGTTTTTAAATATATCAATATACCTATATTAATTTTGGTCTTTGAAGTTTATTATGACGCCCCAACTTTCCAGAATGTCACCCATTCTAGAACTACTTCCGTCCTAACACGCTTAACTCTCTTAACCTCTTGGATCTTGCCACCACCCAAAATGCAAAATGCTTAAGTCGGGTTAAGAGTTTAGCCCCATTATATCTCATATATAGGATTATTTGAGGTCTCACATTTACAGATATGCTTTGCTTAATTTTTTATTTGTATTTGTAGGCGTGAGACTCATCTGATAGTATTTTCTACTCTTTTTTTTTTATTATTGATTTGGTTTTTCTTCTTATCGTAAAGTAAATTTTATTTATATTTTTTTTTATTGAACCGGTTGCTCTTCTCATAGTACTACCGGTCGAGACGCAGCCGGTCTTTATTAGATCGGTGCTATTGCCTGCACCGGGTTTATGACTCAATATCATACACCACACCCCTGAACTTTTGTGATCGAAGCTACAAAATTAAAAATTAACTTACTAAAATTTATTTTATACAATTTGAAATATACATATATATTAAATTTTTCATTTTTTATTGCCAAATTTCTTACTAATCAAGCGTCATCCTTTGTTTAGCATTAATTTTTTTAAGTTATTTGTAGCAGATTTTACCTATCGAATAGAGTTTTGATTTTATTTTAAAACCTTAATTATAAAGTATAATGTTTGGTACATGAACCGTATACATACACAAGGCGTAGGCAATAAATCTCTGATTCTTGAAAGACAATTCCATGACCGTTCCTTCACTTTTTCCAAAAATTCCTTTCAATTTTCAATCCGTTTTTTCGCTTCTATATTAAAATTAATCATTGCATGAGAGTATTTAATTAATTTCTTTTTGCAGAAATTATGTCGCATCTAAGTGCAATTATAGAAAAAAAAAATAGTTCATAATATTAAGAATAGTAACAAAATTCTCTAATTTTTTTTAAAAAAAATCCACTATGAAGTATTGATTCTAATTTTAGAAGAACTATGAAGAATTTGTGAATTTACTAAGTATAATTTAAATATTTTTATATCTATTCTTTTTAATTTTTTGTATAACTTGTTTGATAAAAATTTGAATAATTGTGTAGGAACTTTTTGTTCCTTTACATATTTTAGTTTCATATATTTATATTTTATTAACCGAATTATTATTGATTTTTTAAAAAGAATTTACGAATTGTTTCCTAACTCCCAACTTTCCATCCTTATTGAATTTAAGCCGAATTGTCTTAATCTTTTTCTAGTACAATTAAATGGGATGTGAAAGATAAAAGATAAGAACATATATTATATATATTGGAAATTATTTGGAAACTCTTTTGAAAGAAATAATGGAATATTTTATTTGCCATAAGGAATTAGGTGACATGAGGATTTAAAATTCAATTTCCTCAGTAAATCTAAGGATGAAATTGCCGCTCAGCAAATGGAGAAAAAATTTCGAAGCAAATGTCTTCTTTTGTATTTTCTGAAGTAATTGATCTTTGAATATGCATAATGATATATTCAACCACAAATAATTAGTTTCTTATTCTAATTAATAATTACTAACCTATCCATTTGTACAATTTTTTGACAGCGGCTACAACAATTCCCTATTTGCGAGAATTGGACGGATCAAATTGAAGGACATGAATAATATGGAGAGTGCATTTTTGGACGGCATCGACTTCCACCGCACGGTCAGGGGCTGCGACTTCGACAACTTCTGGATGCTTCTTTATTATTATCATGAATTCACTACAACAGGGAACTTGGAGATTGCTCAACTGATACCCTCTGCTTCTGCGCCGTCAAACACGGAGATTTCACAACCGATATCCTCTGCTATTGCACCTACAGCGACCCTAGTGTTGCCTTGCTGCATTTACGTGGGAGCTGCTTGCAACTGCTCCGAGTAGAAGCTGCTTGAGTTACTGTGATATTAGGAGTACAGTAATTCTCGTGCTCCTAATTTTTTAATCATTCATCAATTTTGATGGGTGATTAGGATGAGAGAGAAAGAGAAATTGGAGAGAAATTTAAAGAGAAAGAGAAATTGAGATATCCAATTTCTCATCAATTTCTCTTCTCTCTTACTTTCCAATAATCCATTAAAATTGATGGATAGTTAGAAAGTTAGGAGCACAGGGACTATTGTGCTCCTGATAGTATAGTAGTCTTGCTTTATATATATATATATAATTTGTAAATCATATGCGTATTATGTATTGGAAATAATTGGTGGTCTAAGTTGATAGACATGCTCAGACATGTCGACTGAGAATTAGTATATGCGTGTTTTTCTTGATTAATTACTCCAACTTTATAGAGCAGTGCACTTTTTGTTTTTCAACTTTTACGTTTCAATTTTTCCAAGTTTGTTTCCGAGTCCGAGTCTGGGGCAGAATTCGAATCCGAGCTTAAGCCCAAGCATGAATCAAAGTTCAAGGTTGGGTGCGATTCGAGTCCGAATTCGAGGCCGTATCCGAGTCAGAATCTAAGCCCGAGTTCGAGGCCGAGTCAGACACTACACTAAATTGCTCTTGTTGAACACTCTACATATTTAAATTTAGTTTGAACTAGTCACTGGTCTATACATATCTCAAAAATCTACTGCTTACTTTTCTTTGAGAAATTAGAACAATGTTATAATTACAATTTAAAATGGGTTGTAATTAATACTACGACTCTCTCATCCAATGACTAATTTTATCATTCTTTTTTTTTGTACATAAAAAGTAAAAAGGCCGTCGTTAAACTCTCTACACACCCTTAAATGAATGATTTTTAAATTCGCAATATATTTTTAAAATTCTGAAGGGAGAGAGATTATAATCCTTTGGATTGTAGGGTCGGCATTTATATAATATAGGTGAGTTTTCGCTACAACGAAGCTAAAATAAATTTGGACTCTGAAAATACAAGTTTTTCTGATTCTTTGATCTAATAATTCTGAGAATATTTTGACGGTAGAAAATAATAATAATAATAATAATAGAACATTTTTCGAAGGATCCTACAAAAATTAGATAAAAACATATGCACCAAATTAATTTTACGGCTAAATTATATAAAATCTTATGTCAAAATTCGATTTTTCACTTTTCTCCTATGTCATTTTAAAACCTACGCTTTGCCCTCTTGTAAAATAAAAATATTCACAGAGAGGTACACTGTGAAATGTGATCACAAAATGATCATTTTGCTTCTCACCATTTTCGTCTTCTTTCTCATCTTGCTCATTCGCCCTCTTGATCGGTCGCGGTTCGCGCCTCGATCGTCCGCAATTCCTCTCCATTTTCTTCTCTACCTACTCCTCTTCTCCTTCTGCACCCTTATCGCCTCTCCATTTCGGCGACACTAGGAAAGAAATCGAGGTGGGCGTGAATGGAAAGGTGGGCAATGGCAACGAGGGCGAAGGCGAGGCGGCGGACGGAGATGCGGGCGAGGGAGGGCAAAGCACAGTAAAAAAAATCGAGGGTATTTTTGGCATAAAAGTATATTTTATAGCGGAATCCTAACAGATCACTAAAGGCAGGGGATAAAGTGAATATTTTTTATTTTATAAGAAGGCAAAGTGTATGTTTTTAAATGACAGGAGAAAAAAGTGAAAAATCGAATTTTGACTGAAAAATTTTCTATAAATTAGCCTAATTTTAAAGTTCTTCCTCATGAATATATATATACTAATTAAATTAGGAATCCCGCAAAAATATCTACGAAAAATTTTAGAACCCCACAAGGTACGTTGTGACTTAATGATTAAATTACTACTCACAATAACTTTTTTTTCTTTTTTTTTGGCAACGTAGTTAACTAACACAGCTGAATCTTAATAATCCGTATGATCAAGAATTGTTATTTTCGTATATGAAATAATGCATAAAAAAACTGCATGCACGTAATTCAGTGCTTCTTTAAATATTTGAACGAGTTATTAATTTTTTTATATATAAATTTAGCCTTTTAAATAAAGAAAATAATTTGCTGATGTACAAAACGATTACTTATCCTAATTCAAATCCTACTCCAACTCGAATTACCCAACACAAATATATGATCAATCCTACTCGAACACTGGTTACATTAATATTGAGTACAAATAACTCGATCATGGTACGTACTCTCACTAAGTTCATTATCCAACTATCGCAACTTTTTTTTTTTTTTTTTTTTTTACTTCTCTCCGGTGCTTCAACACGACCCAAAACAATCAATGGCGGAGGAGCTCGAACTCCCCGACGCGCTTCCGAGAGTGGTCGGCCTCCTCGCGGCGTACCTCGAGAAGGCGACAGAGGAGAACAACAAGCGCCGCCCCGTTAAAAGGCTGCGGCAGCAGGGGTCGGCGTTCGACATGATTGTGAGGCCGGTTCGCGCCGCTCGCGGCTTACTCGACCGCCTCCCCGACCTTCTTCCCGACTGCAGCCCCCGGTGCTACGTCCTCGCGTTCGCCTACCTCGACCGCCTCCTCTGGAGGCGCCGCCACTCCATCACTCTCGACTCCTTCAACGTCCGCCGCCTCCTCCTCACCGCCCTCCTCCTAGCCACCAAGTTCGAGCACAGATCGTAAGTTATACATACCTACAGTTTAAATAATTATTGTTCTTTAAAAACTTAAACTTACAACGTATATATAATGGCTTTTTTATTTTCACTTAAATTAACTGAAGTACTACATTACTTATTTAGGCATGTCAAAAAAGACAAAAAAAAAAGAGTATTACATATTTCTATGAATAGTTTTTTTTTTATCTTTCACTACAACAGAATTAAGTTATAGGGACACATGTTTGAAACTCTTTTGAGTAAGTGTCCCATTTATCCTAAAATTTAAAAGAACATCTACTAATGCCTAAATATAAAGCCCAATCCAACCAAAAATAAAAAATTACTCTACTCAATCCATCACACCTAGTTCATTTAGTCCGATTACAAATAGAAAAGAAAAATCAATTACCGTCTTTTCTCTCTTTTCACTCAATCCACTGAAATTTTAGACGAAGAGCCTTTCCTGTCGTCCTCCTCCGCCACCACAGCTAACGAGATAGAGTTTCAGCGGTTGCTAAATGTTTAAATAAGTGTTGGTAAATTAGCAGCACTTTTTTAGGTTATAGCGACACTCTTTAACTGTCACTATATACCTAGCGACCCCACATATAGCAATACTTTTTAAAAGTGTCGGTAATTTTAGCTAGCAACATTTTTTTGACATGTACCTATATTTAAAAGTGTCGCTATAGACCGTTTTTGTTGTAGTGTTTTTTCTACATTTTCCTACAGAAAATAATCTTTGAACATATATAGATGCATAACTACAAATAAATGACCTAGTTTTTACAATTTTTCGATAGCCTCTACGACAATTCCAAATTTGCGAGCATTGCACATGTCAAATTGATGGTCATGAACAAGTTAGAGTGGGAGTTTTTCAAAGACGTCGACTACCAACTTGGGGTAAAGGACGGCGACTTCGACAGCTACTGCAAGATTCTGCTTCATCAGGACGCCGAGGCGTCGAACTCGGAGATTGCACGACCAATACCCCCCGCATCTACACTGTCGACATTGTCGCTGCCTTGCTCCTTGTACGCGGCGGAAGCTGCTTGCGACGGCTCCAAGTAGACGCCGTTTGAGTGATACATACATATTTTGGATCTTCTAATGTGTTTTGATTTGTAAATAATACACACAGTATTAGGTATTACAATTAATCAGATGGTTTAAGTTGATCGAGGGGTTGAGATATGTTGATTGAGAATAAGTATATATGTGCTTTTCTTGATTAATTATTCCAACTTTATAGAGTAGTATNGAATTTTTTTTTTTTTTTTTTTTTTTTACTTCTCTCCGGTGCTTCAACACGACCCAAAACAATCAATGGCGGAGGAGCTCGAACTCCCCGACGCGCTTCCGAGAGTGGTCGGCCTCCTCGCGGCGTACCTCGAGAAGGCGACAGAGGAGAACAACAAGCGCCGCCCCGTTAAAAGGCTGCGGCAGCAGGGATCGGCGTTCGACATGATTGTGAGGCCGGTTCGCGCCGCTCGCGGCTTACTCGACCGCCTCCCCGACCTTCTTCCCGACTGCAGCCCCCGGTGCTACGTCCTCGCGTTCGCCTACCTCGACCGCTTCCTCTGGAGGCGCCGCCACTCCATCACTCTCGACTCCTTCAACGTCCGCCGCCTCCTCCTCACCGCCCTCCTCCTAGCCACCAAGTTCGAGCACAGATCGTAAGTTATACATACCTACAGTTTAAATAATTATTGTTCTTTCAAAACTTAAACTTACGGCGTATATATAATGTCCAAATTGAAACACCAAATTATGGCTTTTTTATTTTCACTTAAATTAACTGAAGTACTACGTTACTTATTTAGGCATGTCAAAAAAGACAAAAAAAAAAAAAGTATTACATATTTTTATGAATTTTTTTTTTTTTCTTTCACTACAACAGAATTAGGTTATGGAGACACATGTTTGGGACACTTTTGAGTAAGTGTCCCATTATGCTAAAACTTAAAAAAACATCAACTAATGTCTAAATATAAAGCCCAATCCAACCAAAAATAAAAGATTACTCTACTCAACTCACCACACCCAGTTCATTTGGTTCGATTACAAATAGAAAAGAAAAAAAAAAGAAAAATCAATTACCATCTTTTCTTCTCTTTTCACTCAATCCACTGAAATTCTAGACGAAGAGCCTTTCCTGTCGTCCTCCTCCGCCACCGCAGCTAACGAGATAGAGTTTCGGCGGTTGCTAAATGCTTAAATAAGTGTTGGTAAATTAGCAGCACTCTTTTAGGTTATAGCGACACTCTTTAACCGTCATTATATACCTAGCGACCCCACATATAGCAACACTTTTTAAAAGTGTCGGTAATTTTAGCTAGCAGCACTTTTTTGACATGTACCTATATTTAAAAGTGTCGCTATAGACCGTTTTTATTGTAGTGTTGCTTCTACATTTTTCTACAAAAAATGATCTTTGAACATATACAGATGCATAACTACAAATATATAATCTAGTTTTTACAATTTTTCGATAGCCTCTACGACAATTCCAAATTTGCGAGCATTGCACATGTCAAATTGATGGTCATGAACAAGTTAGAGTGGGAGTTTTTCAAAGACGTCGACTACCAACTTGGGGTAAAGGACGGCGACTTCGACAGCTACTGCAAGATTCTGCTTCATCAGGACGCCGAAGCGTCGAACTCGGAGATTGCACGACCAATACCCCCCGCATCTACACTGTCGACATTGTCGCTGCCTTGCTCCTTGTACGCGGCGGAAGCTGCTTGCGACGACGCCAAGTAGACGCCGTTTGAGTGATACATACATATTTTGGATCTTCTAATGTGTTTTGATTTGTAAATAATACACACAGTATTAGGTATTACAATTAAACAGATGGTTTAAGTTGATCGAGGGGCGGAGATATGTTGATTGAGAATAAGTATATATGTGCTTTTCTTGATTAATTATTCCAACTTTATAGAGTAGTATATATATCGTGGGTGATTTTGAAGAGTTTTATGTTTTTTTTGTTTTTTTTATTTTTTTGCGGCTATATGTTATATGTATGTTCATGTGAAAGAATTAGCCCAATTTACGGTAGGATATCATCAGTTTCATAAAAAATGGTATTTAAGTATAAATTTTAATTTATGAGGTGTTTCTCAAAATACAAGATTAGTTATATAGCCCTATTTCTTAGAAAAATAAAATAAAATAAAATTTTGATGTAAGATAAAAATTAGAAGTACTAAATAGATGAACTATATTTAACCACTCATTATAAAATCTTCTATAAGGATTTAATTTTAAAAATTTTTCTTGAATTATCCTCATCAACTTCTTGTTCTTTTTTTTTTNATGAGCCCGAGCCTGAGCTTAAACCTAAGCCTGAGCCTGAGCAGTCGTAGCTTAAACTTGAGCCCGAGTCTAAGACTGAGCCTAAGACGGAATTTAAGTCTGAGCCCGAGCGTGGGTTTGACGTTGAGACTAAGCCCGAGCCTGAGTTCAAACCTAAACTTAAGCCGGGGTTTGAACCTGAGCCTGAGCCCAAGTCTGAGTCGAAACCGGAACTCAAGTCTGAGACCGAGTTTTAGTCCGAGTATGAGCGTGAGCCTGAGCTTAAACCTAAGTCTGAGCCTGACAAGCCGTAGCTTAAACTTGAGCCCGAGTCTAAGACTGAGCCTAAGACGGAGTTTAAGTCTGAGCCCGAGCGTGGGTTTGACGTTGAGACTAAGCCCGAGCCTGAGTTCAAACCTAAACTTAAGCCGGGGTTTGAACCTGAGCCTGAGCCCAAGTCTGAGTCGAAACCGGAACTCAAGTCTGAGACCGAGTTTTAGTCCGAGTATGAGCGCGAGCCTGAGCTTAAACCTAAGTCTGAGCCTGACCCAAAATCAGTTAAGCCTTCTTCGTGATGACCTAACTAGACATAGAAGTCGCAGACTCTTCGATACTAAAATCCTTCCGAGAAAAAAAAAGAAAAAAAAAAAGAAAAAAAAAAAGGAAGTGGTAGATTAATTCACGAAATGTCCTATTACTTGAAAAAAAAATATTAAATACATGAATACGGTAAATAGACTGTTATTTTATTTTTTATTTAACTAACATCTTACTTTATAATAACAAGAGTCTCTTTAAGCCCAATCAAAAGCACTTTTAGGTGTCTATTAATGACAAGGTCACCACTTTAAACTTCGACTGATTTGCTAACTAGAAATTTAAACTTAAATAATAAGTTAAAAATTTGCTACTTAAAACTCTAACCTTGCTATGCTTTTTATACACCGGTGGGACTTAATATTTATAGTTTATAAAAATAAAATCAATATTATTTAAAACAGTTTTATAAACACTACATCGTAATGTAACTAATTTAACGTCAATGAGCCTGATTTTGAGCCAGAGTCTGAACTCAAGGCCAAAGCTGAGTCTGAACCCGAGTCCGAGTCCAAGTTTGGGGCCGAATTCAAATCCAAACGTGAGTCCGAGCCCGAATCAGAGTTGAAGTTTGGGTGCAAGCCCGAGTCTGAATTTGAGGCAGAATCTGAGTCAGAATCTGAGCCCGAGTCCAAATTCGAGGCCGAATCCAAGTATGAGCCCGCATCTACGTTTGAACCCGCATCCAAGACTGAATCCAAATCTGAGTTCAATTTTGAGTCCCAGTTCGAGCCCGAACCTAACTCCAAATCCAGGTCCCTATGTGCGTCTGAATTTGAGGACCATGACGAATTTGAATTTAAGTCCGAGTCCGAGTCCGAATCTAAGTCTGAATTCAAATCAGATTCCAAAATATAGACCGAGCCTGAATCCGAGTCCGAAGTTGAATCTGAATCCGAATTCGAGCTGTAGGGGGCCTCTCTCTCAAGAAGAGAGCAGTAGGCGTCGTAGATATCGTCGTTGGCGAAAAGACAGTAGTCAATTGTCATCAAGACGAAGTGCCAGTCTATACTGTTCATCATCTCGCTGGTACTGATCTCTCCGGCAGTATCACCGCTACATAAAATTTAGTTTGAACTAGTCATTGATCTATACATATCTCAAACATCTACTGTTCAACTTTTCTTTTAGAAAAATGTTATAATTACAATCTAAAGTAAGTTGTAATCCTACAACTCTTAAATACTAATTTTTCTCTCTTAATTTTATCACTCTTATATATATATATATATATATAGAGTCCGGCTACTATACTATCGGTAGCACGGAGGGCTCCGTGCTACCAAGTTGTTTTTGATGATGCGGCTTCCAAATCGACGATCGGCTCCGTTAGACTTGATCTACACTATTGAAAGTAATGGGAAATTAAATTTCAGATTTTTTCGACATCATTTGACTAGTGATCAAAAGATCTCAAAATTGACAATTTTAATGGCCGATGTGGTGTGTTTGTGAGTTTAACGGTGTAAAACAATCCAAATGCGATGAAAATTTTATAGAAAATTCTTTTCACTATTTAGAGTAAAATCAATATATCTGATCTTGAATTTAAGTATTNAAACAGATTTTATATACTTCTCTGATCTGAAAAAATCAGGGAGTATTTTGATTGTATATAAAAAAAAAAAACTAATCGAACTTTTTTTTTTTGAAGAATCCTATAGAAGTAGATAAAAACATCCGCACGGGATTAATTTTAAACTTCCTCATGAATATATATATCTTAATTAAATTAGGAATCCTGGAAAAAAAAAAACCAACAAAAATTTTAAGAAACCTGCAAGGTTTCTTTTTTTTTCTTTTTTTTTCTTTTTTTCGACAATGTAGTTAACTAACACAGCTCGGGAATCTAAAAAATCCGTACGCGTGATCAAGCATTGTTATGTTCGCATCTGAAATAATGCAAAAAAAAACTGCATGCATGTAATTAAGTGCTTATTTAAATATTGAAACAAGTTATTAACTTTTATATTAATTTCGCGTTTTAAATAAAAAAATAATATACCGAACAAAATATTGATGCATCTATTAAGAATTTATGGCTTACTAGTTTTCTTCGATATTGATTGCGATGGCAAGGCTGGCGATCAGGAGGTGAACGTTGCGCGCGGTGATCGGCTCGTTTATGGTGATGTAGCGGTTGAAGCGGGTGCAAGCGCCGACGTTCGCCGCGATCCTTGCGCGGAGCGCGGGGACGTGGGAGCCCACTCTCGGAGTTGCACCGGGGCCATGGATGAACTCTCGCGCCATGGTTACGTATGGTTAAAGGTTTTCGTGAGAGAGGTTGATTTATATATTTATATAAGCATGTATATATATATATATATATATATATATATATATATATATATATATATATAGAGAGAGAGAGAGAGAGAGAGAGAGAGAGGGAGTGG
>NC_033628.1:12453356-12498354 GCF_001540865.1 Ananas comosus
AACTATATATATATATATATATATGTACGAATATATTTATATATTTAGTTGGAGAGAGTGCTTTTGGAAATTGGTATGCATTGGAGAGAGAGGGAGAGAATCCGAGTAGGATTCATTTGGAGATAAACCACTATTGCTAAAAGATTAAATTTATGGCTGGGGCTACTATACTCTTATGAGTATAGAACTTTTTATACTCATAAATTTTTAACCGTTGATTGATGGGATCTGTGGTTAGGATGATGGCTGTTCCCACTTAGAATGATAGTCTTCCTCTAGGGTTGAGTGGGTAGTTAGTTGAATAGTATGATCTAACGGATGAAAATGATCATGGAATAAATCTAAGGGCCAGAAATTTATGAGTATAAAAAAGTCAATACTCATAAAAGTACAGTAGCCGGACTCTAAATTTATTATCACTATTATTATTATTATTATTATTATTATTATTATTATATATTCCTCCATTTGGAGATAAACTTTTTTTTTTTTAGAGATAGGTAGCATGCTACCTGCTTCGTTTATCTCCAAATGGACCGACCATCCCTAGAGCAAGTGGCAAAAGGCTTGGTGGTTGATACCCGAGGTCCCAAGTTTGAATCCTAGTTGATTCACATTTCCAGCTAAGTTTATTTATAAACTTGGATTTGCTTCATCTAACTAGTATTTTTAAGTTATTTTTAAATTAGATCTATATGTATATCTATACTACTTATAATTAAAATTAAATTTTATTATTATTATTATTATTATTATTCCTCCATTTAGAGATAAACTTGGATTTGCTTATATATCTATATCTATACTACTTATTAAAGACTGAGTTTGTTTTGATTTTTTTTCCAAAATTAATTATCTCTTGGGGATAATTTGATGTCAATTACTGCTGGCATTATCCAACAATTCATGTCTTATATTCATTAGATATTTTTACTAGTTTTAGATATTGGTATACTAATAAATAATTTTAAACCTCTTATCCAACGAATAAAAAAAATATGTTATTTTTCTAGACTAAATTATTTATTTTATAGTTTTTCAATAACTAAAGTATTTTATAACTATTTATTCTATTTTAAATAGAAAATAACATTATCTACTTGCATCTTTTCTTAAAAAGATTTAAAATCACCCATCTTAGAATAAGAAATTTTTAACTATTTTTATACAACTATAATAAAGTTTAAAAAATTCTGAATATTAAATAATGATCTATTTAGAAATTGTTAATTATATTGAGTTTTTCTTCCAAAAATTCTCTTTTTATTCGTAAAGCCGTCATCATCTATAATTAAAATAATAGTTATCGAATATTTTTTAAATAGTAATTCGTTTGATATTGATTATCATGAAAAGTTGTTTGAATTAGCAGATTAATTATTTCATAATTTTTCTATTAATATATGAGACTTCAAATAGTTCTATATATAAAATATAATAGGGCTAAAGGGCAGGAGTAGTTCTAGAATGGGTGAACCCCTGGGAAGGGGGTGCGTCACAGATAGTATCAGAGCCTGAGTCAGGATTGTATAGCGGAAGGATTGGGTAGCGGAAAGAACGGTTGACTATTGTGGGGGAGGTTGTTGGTAGAACGCAGCTTCTCCACAAGATCGGTTTAGGCTAGCGACACAAGCGAGACAGTCTCACATCGCCTGATACTTAAGTCTGAACCTGATGGAAACATCAGGACTTAGAGAAGGAGAGATTGTGAGATCTCAAGTAGTGCTAGAGAGAGTAGTCTTAGAATGGATGACCCCGTGGAAAGCTGGGGCATCACATAATATTAGTATATAATTTTGGAGAAATTATTGAAAAAACCAAATATTCCTGAACTCTTCGTGAAGAATTTTGTTACTGTGGTTATAATACTCAATATATAAAGAATATTCAATCCCCCTTTAAAAAAAAAAAAAACTGTTTCAATAAATTAATTAATACTACAATTTTGCAAGCCTCGCTGTTTCTTTGATTTTTTCTTTTAGCAGCTGTTTTGAGTTTCACGTATTTTAATCACTACAGCGTTTATTTCACAACTCCATAATAATTAATTCGCAAAAAATCTCACCTCCATAAAAACTTAATTATGAAATTTTTGCAAGAAAGGTTTTATTTCTTTTTTAAGTTGTAAAATTATTTGTTCAAATTGGCGTATTAATTAATTAATTGCTTATCCAAATTGACACTTTTTTTATATTTTTTTCCGTTTTCTCCTATGCACGATAAAGTACAATAAACATGCATCTATCATCTGTATAAAATCTAGCTAGTTTCATTCCGTTTATTTACAAAAACATAATAATAAATTTAAGTTTAAAAGCTCTTTTAAAAAGACTATATATTTCGTATTTTTATTTCCATATATATGATCCTTAATTTATTATATATCTCCTGATCAAATCCTTTATATGACCCGAACTTAATTCAAGCGAGGATAATGCGACAGTTAAAACATCTAGAAAAACCAAAAAAACAAACATTTTATTTTATCTGTATAACAATGATACGAACGAACTTTATATTTTATTGCTAAATAAAAATCACGTAGATATATAAGAACTATTCATGCAATTCATCATCCGCCACAGTCATGAATTCATCATCCGCCACAGTACTATTTTATCTCCAAGCAAACAAACCATAATATTTTTTCCCTAATCTTTTTGTTAGAAAAAGAAACAAAAAAAAACTTAATCAATTAACCTTCCTAAATTAAAGATAAAGATCATTGCTCCTCAGGTGATCTAGGACTATGAACTAGCTAGGACGAAGCTGAGGCAATTGGGTGGTGCTGCTGCTACGTACTGCTGTTTAATCTGCCGCAGAATTTGCAGACAAAGCAGGAATCATCAGTAGGAGGAGGCGCGGGGGCCGTCGTCGTCGTCGAAGCCGAGGAGGGAGCTGATTGCGAGGCCGAGGGCGCCGAGCGCGGGGGGAGCCCCAGAGTTGGCGTCATATGCGAGGGCGGTGACGGCGAGTGCGACTCCACTTCCTCGTGCCAGGGCGGTGGCGACGCCGAGTGCGGCTCCGCTTCCTCTTCCTCGCGAAGAAGAAGGGTGCAGTATTCGTCGATTGCCTCGCTGTCGACGATATGAGAATCTATGTCGACGCTGTAGAACTCTGCCTCTTCTATGTCGAACATCTCCTTGGTGGTGATCTGTCCGACCGCCGCAAATCTTTCATTTCCTATGCTGTTACAGAACCCAGAAAATATTTGACTTCAAAACGAAAAAAAAAAAAGCGTACTGAATTCTAGTTGATTCACATTTCCAGCTAAGGTTATTTATAAATAAAATAAACGAAGCGAGTAGTATACAACCTATTTCTTAAAAAAAAAAATAAATAAATAAAAAAGAAAGAAAAGAAAATAAAAAAAGAATTGCTAGATGATTGATAGGAGTTTTGAAGCGTACTGAATCTTGGAGAACTTGACGGCGGAGACAAGGCTGGCGAGGACGAGGCGGTGGACGTTGGAGTAGGTGAGGAGGATCGACGGGTTCGCGCTGAGGAAGCGCTCAACGTAGATGCCGGCGAGGACGTAGTCCCTGGGCATGCACTAGATCTCCAGTTCGAAGTTCTGCAGGTGTCGAGGAGCGGGTACAGTTGCTTCGTGGGCTCCGCGGGGCCGTCGAACACAGTCCTCTACTCCTCTTGCCCCAACAGCCGACCGGCGGGGGCGTCATGGAGAGCACCCAGTTTTTCCTCGCCATGCGTTCGAGGCGCGAGGTGAGGAGCTCGATGACTCTCATCGGGTCTTTGTCGTCCAAGAGCACGCTCGCCATTGTGCACCGAAGTAGAGATTAGATGGAGGGAGAGAAAATATATATATGTTTATGATGAGTAATTGTGTATGCTCTATTGTGTCGTGAGAGAGAGGGGGAGTTATATATATATAGAGAGAGAGATTTACTGTTAAATCCGAGTAGAATTAATATTAATATAGGTTTTAATTTAGAACCGATTTCGGATCCAAATCATTGTTGGGCTCGGATTGAACTTAATTTGTGCTAAATCTCCAAATCATTGTTGGGCTCGGATTGAGCTTAATTTGTGCTAAATCTCCAAAATCTACTCAAAACTTATCTCAATGAATTTAAAAGTTAATATTTGATTAAGGTTTGATTTGCGGCTCAAAGATTCAGGGTCACAAATAAAATTTTTCGGTTTATTTTAAGTTGTATTAGAATAGGATTAATTAGAAGTTGTTTCTTAATTAGGATATATTTCAGTTTCGTTGTAAATAGATCCTCGTATAGTCTTTGTAATCCTCGAAATTGATTGGAAATATTATTTTTCTTCTGTTTTTTTCGTTAAATTGTATTTTAGATACAAAACTTTATTTATTTATTTTAAAATTTCCTAATTAAAACTTTAATTAAATAATAATTGTTTATGTAACGACCCGACCCCTCACAAATACTTAAATCCAATTATTATTATTATTAGGATGCGAGCCTTCATATAAACTGGTCGAAATCAGTATCATGTGGGACTATTGGGCCATTACAATTACCTGTCTAAAACAAATGTAGATATACTGTAATTAATTCAATTATTTAAGATAATGTAAAATCCCAAGCAGTTAGATTTACGTTTAAAATTCTAACATATCATTGTGGAAAATTTTGTCAAATTATATATTGCCATCTAAACTCAAAAAGTATTTCTTGTCATGATGATAACTAAAATGCTTAATTAAAAGCTAGATAATTAACTGCAAAAAATTAGATATTAAAATAATAAATTTAAAATTTTTAAACTTTTTATATGTCTCTGAATTTTTCTCCGTTTATTTTTTTCCCTCTCTTTTTCTCCTTTTATGAACCGTTTAATCCGAGTGCGATAAAGGGCGGGAAACACGTGCGGGGAGTGACGAGAACTCTCCAACTTTTCAGGGGAATCGCGGTAACTTTTAGGTAAAGTTACCGGGGAGTCATCATACACTAATATCAAAGCACGCTCGCTTTTATTGAATCCGCTACCCCACCATCGTCTCCTCCGCTTCCGAGGATTTGATCTCCTCCCATGGCGAAACCCTAGCTCGCCTAGGGTTCCCGCGCGCCCTCGACGATCCCACCGTCCGTTCCCCTTCCCCCCCCCCCCCCTCCGGTGGCTGCGGTTAACGCCACCGCCGATTCCCTCCTCGGCCTCTACTTCGTAATCCCCGATCTCTTCTCCCCTGCCCTTTTGTTTTGAATCGAGGTGTGGCGTGTTCTCTTTGTTCTTTTTCTTCTTCTCCGCGTCATCTTCATCTTCTGATTGATACATTTGCTTTAAATGATTCTTCTTAGGCGCGTTGCTCTGGTTAAACGGTGAGTGATTGTGTATTTTGAGTAAAGTTTGATGTTTCGATCGTCTCTTTTTCTCAAGAATCGCAATGTCGATTGATCCGAGCGGTTGAGATCATTGTTTTCCATGCCCTAATTTAGTGGCAAGTTCCTGGGTTTTGGTTGCAATGGGTGATTGCGGGATTCATATTATGCCTAAGCGAAAAAAAACTTTGGTTTCTTGGAGATTCCAAGATGATTATGTTCGGCTGCCGAGAAAAACCCTAGGTTCGGAGATCGATGATCCGTCGGACATAGAGAGAGGAAAGGAATTGTGTGAAGATGGAGGAGATACGAAAGATCGGAAGGATGTGAAGTGCAGAATTCAAGTCGTGATTATGTCCAAACGCCGCAAAACGTTAGTTTCGTGGCGGTTCCAACGATGTTACAAGAGACTGTTTTCAAAAGCCTTCAATTTGGAGACCGAATCAGTTGGATCTTTAAAGAACCGCAATACTAGTGTTCAATTTAGTTCTAGAATGGACGGAATTGCGCCTAATTTGGGCAATGGGGAACCTCCTACATCTGCAAATTGCCAATCAACTCCCGTCGGAGGAGAACAAGTTCTGAGAAGATATCCTTCACGTGTGAGAGTTTCGGCAGAATGCAATGTTTCTAGTGGGATGGCGAATGGTCCAGCGGAAGTAGCTAGTGGACAAGATTCGGCAAAGACAAGAACTGCGGGCGAGCCAGTTACTTTTAAAGACAACATAATTGATGAGATTGCTACCAGAAAAAGCGTTAGGGAATCCTTACGTGAGTTCCAAAAGATTTACAGGAAGCTTTTGGAGGAGGAGGAGGAGGATTCGAAGTCAAAGCAAACCAGGATAGGTACTGCGCCTGATATGGTGGCATTCAAACTCTTTAGGGAGAGGAGTAATGGGCTGCATGATGATAGGAAGTATGTGGGTAAAGTGCCTGGGGTTCATATCGGAGATGTCTTTCATTTAAGAGTCGAGCTTTGTGTTGTTGGTCTTCACCGGCAACACCGGGTTGGTATTGATTACTTAAATCAGGGTGGTAAACTTTTAGCTGTTAGTATCGTCTCCTACATGCAGTGTTCTGGCAGCAAGAATGATTTTGACATCTTGATATATTCAGGATCTGTAATTGCCACAAATAATCAGAAATTAGAAGGCGGTAACCTTGCATTGAAAAGAAGCATGGAAACAGGAACGCCTGTACGAGTTATTTATGGTTTCATTAGACACCAATCTGACAAATATCGAGAAACCAAAACCAAGAAGCTTGCAACATATATTTACGGTGGGCAGTATTTAGTCGAGAAGTACTGGATGGAGAAGAAAGATGAAATTTGCATGGTTTGCAAGTTTCGGTTGAGAAGGATTTCCGGGCAGGCGAAACTTGATATCCAGGAAATCTTAAAATCGAGAAGGTCCGAAACATTCTCGGGTCTCTATATAGATGATATTTCTCAAGGGAAAGAGAAGGTACCCATTTCTGCAGTTAATGCTATTGATGACGAGTATCTGGTGCCCTTTAATTACAATTCAAAGATTCAATACCCTCTGCTGCATAAGCCAACTCCTCCTAGTGGTTGTGATTGTACTGATGGATGCTCCGATTCTGAGAAGTGTGCATGTGCCGTCAAAAATGGAGGGGAGATACCTTTCAATAACAATGGTGCTGTTGTCGAAGCAAAACCTCTCATCTATGAGTGTGGACCTTCTTGCAAATGCCCGCCAACTTGTCATAATAGAGTCAGCCAACATGGCATCAAATTTCCGCTGCAGGTCTTCAAGACTAAATTAATGGGTTGGGGAGTGAGATCCCTTACATTTATCCCATCAGGAAGCTATGTGTGCGAATATGTGGGAGACCTCCTTGAAGATGAAGAAGCTCAGAAAAAGACAAATGATGATTATTTGTTTGCTATTGGAAATAACTATTATGACGAATCTCTTTGGGAGGGCCTTTCGTCGTCTATTCCCTCCTTGCAAAAGGGTGCGCACCGCGAAGGCGAGGAGGGCGGTTTCGCTGTTGATGCTTCTGAGTGCGGCAATGTCGGGAGGTTTATCAACCACAGCTGTACTCCAAACCTTTATGCGCAAAATCTCCTCTACGATCACGATGATATGAGCATGCCTCACATTATGTTTTTTGCTTCGGAGAATATTCCACCACTAGTAGAGCTGACTTACCACTACAACTACACAGTAGATCAGGTTTATGACTCCAATGGCAACATAAAGAGAAAAAATTGCTATTGTGGCTCTATTGAGTGTACTGGTAGGTTGTACTAACAACTGTTTTTTCAGGTGTTATTTCACTGGAGTTAGTTTCCATTTTCCAAAAGCATTCTCTGTCAAGCTCTTCTCTAGTTAGTCTTGGAACTTGCTTTGGTATAAGCCTGAAGAAATCAAATAAAGAACAATTCCTATGAACTTTTATGTTTGTTAGAAATGTACAGCGTTTTCAACCCTCAACCATAGGCCATTTTGAAATACCCCCAACTTTAGTTTTTTTTTGACTGACACACCTTTTTGATTCTTTTTAAAAAATTTTCTTTAACTTTAGTTCTTTTCATAATGTTATGAGTTGTCTTCGGCCGAAACTTTCAAACCGATGTGAAACCACCGAATTGCCAAACCGAATACTCATAGGCCTCTGCGGAAGGCAAAACTATGACCTCCATTGATCTTATTCCTTCTATGCCGGTAATTTGTTAGCTTATCTTAACTCTTTTGTTATCCTCTTTCTTTGGTCTAGAGATCTACTAACATTTTAGGTTCTTCGAAGGAAAGCAATTCATCTGCTTTTCGTAATGCTAACTAGTCTTTTACATGTGTCCTTCAAAATCGTATACTCATATAAATTGCCATTTTGATCTGTTGGTAGTGCATATAGATTGTCATGTTATCTATAGAGGCCATATGGTGTCTTTTTGTCCTTAGTTTAGTTTTGTTTTAGAACTCAAATTTTATGTGATAAATTCTTTCTATATTTCTGTATACCAACCCTTCTTTCAGGGTTTAATTTCAATCCAAAATTTGCTCAAATGATCATAATATTCTGTTTTTGACTTCATATAGCACATCTGTTATTGACTTGTCTCTTTGAAAAATAAAAAGAGAACTCTCAGTAGTATCAACAACCACAATAGTAATTAAATTCACATTGGCTACAATAGCCACTTATTATTCTGTGGCCAAGAACCACCACTGTTACTAGAAAAATTACATAAGCTACAAAAGATGAAATATCAGTACATCAGAACATTGGCAATCAAGTTTCCAAAAATAAGATCATTTTTTGTAACATCTCTAGGCTCCACCTCAATTACATTGGAGAAAATAATGGCATCAAACCTCTCCTCCCCCTGTTCCTGTATTTTTTTTTTTTTTTTTTAAACACACCAAGTAAAAGTAGACATTGCTGCATGGTGTAACAAATTCAGCAGGCAAAAACACAAGGAACTTAACTTCACAATAACATACTTTTTCATTTTAAATATCTAATTTTACTGCTATTTTAATCTACCTACCTCAGATCTAGATGTATTTGACCTTTTTGTAACACAAATTTAGAAATTAATAGGTACTTAATAAACCTGTATTCCATTGAACAATTGCAAATCAGGCTACTAAAGCCTTATACTACATCTGAGAATTTGACAGAAGCTAAAAACCATTAATCAGTAATAAGAAAATGTAGGCCTCTGATTCAACAAAGCTGCAGCAGAAAACGAAGATAAGCCACAACAAGCAGAAAAATCTGATACACACTATAAAAGGCAAATTGAATATAAATGAATTTTTATACGCATTAAATGTACTGATCCACTTGTTTCTATCAACATGCAAAACACTAACTTAAATTATAGAACTTGATTATGATTATTCAGAAAACTCTAGCGAGAACTTCCAACAAATCAAAGTTAGTGTAGTTTACCCTAAAATATAACATAAGACAAAGCAAGTGGGCAAAATCCAACAAGTTATGTCGACGAGTTCATTTGATGACGCTTCATTACATACTCATAGGCCTTCAAAGCGTTCTTGCTATACCCAGAAAAGCCCAATTACCGAACACTCTTTAAGCCCAAAAAGCCCGCGGGTTTAAAGCCCGTTACCATGTAGAGAGATCCGCTACGAGTATGTCAAAAAGCTAACGTACGCCTCGCNATTGAACAATTGCAAATCAGGCTACTAAAGCCTTATACTACATCTGAGAATTTGACAGAAGCTAAAAACCATTAATCAGTAATAAGAAAATGTAGGCCTCTGATTCAACAAAGCTGCAGCAGAAAACAAAGATAAGCCACAACAAGCAGAAAAATCTGATGCACACTATAAAAGGCAAATTGAATATAAATGAATTTTTATACGCATTAAATGTACTGATCCACTTGTTTCTATCAACATGCGAAACACTAACTTAAATTATAGAACTTGATTATGATTATTCAGAAAACTCTAGCGAGAACTTCCAACAAATCAAAGTTAGTGTAGTTTACCCTAAAATATAACATAAGACAAAGCATGTGGGCAAAATCCAACAAGTTATGTCGACGAGTTCATTTCATTCACCGCGTGATGACGCTTCATTACATACTCATGGGCCTTAAAAGCGTTCTTGCTATTCCCAGAAAAGCCCAATTAGCAAACACTCTTAAGCCCAACAAGCCCACGGGTTTAAAGCCCGTTACCATCTAGAGAGATCCGCTACGAGTATGTCAAAACGCTAACCTACGCCTCGCTCGTGCTCCGACCTCAAAAGATCCTCTCTCTCTCTCTCTCTCTCTCTCTCCAAACCCTCTTTCTCATTCTCTGTCTCACAAAACCCCTCGTCCTCTTCCTCTCGCCGCATCCATGGCGGGTATAGCCCCCGCCTACGCCGAGAACGGACTCGCCGCAGTGTCGGCGCTGCCCTCCGCCGCCGCCGGGGATGGAAGCGAAGCGGCGGCGGAGCAATTGGTGGGCGCCGCCGCGGCCGGATCGGCGGAGGAGGCGGCGGCGCAGGGAGCGGAGATCAAGAAGTGGCCTGGGTGGCCCGGCGACAACGTTTTCCGGCTGATCGTGCCGGTGCTCATGGTGGGGAGCATCATCGGGCGCAAGGGCGAGCTCATCAAGAAGCTCTGCGAGGAGACTAGGGCTCGCATTCGGATCCTCGACGGCCCCGTCGGTACCACGGAGCGCATCGTGAGCTCTCTCTCTCTCTTCCCCCCTTCCTCAAGAAGCAACGAAAAGGATATTTAGGGTTTTGTTCTTCCTCTTTGTTGTGAGAGAATCTATATGAATTATTATCATCTCATCTTGCTTTTTGAGTTTTATTTGTTGTCGCGAGCTTGAACTATGAATTATAAGGTAGGAACTCCGCACTAATTGGGTTTCATTGTTTTCATGGCAAATCGCTACTCTTGGCATACAATATTGTTCTTATAGTGTAGATGTCTCAGCTTCGTTCTGTGCTATAATTGAACTAGTAGTGAAATGACTTTCTTGTGATGGTGATGACTCTGGTGAGGGAAGAGATATTTTTCCATAATAGTGGCTATGAACATGGTGATATTCAAGTAATTAAAACACCTAATGTGACTAGATTTGTAATGATTGATGAGTAATAATGATTTATATGCAAATTTTAGTATGCAAATATAGCTTGGTTATTGATGGCGTGGTATTAGGAAACTGCGATTTGCTATAAAACCACATGTACACAGTTTTCTTCCTAGGATCACTTCTTTTAAACTTCTTGTTGAATTCAGGTTTTGATACATGGAAGAGAAGAACCAGAGGAGGAGATATCTCCCGCAATGGATGCTGTAGTAAGAGTATTTAAACGTCTCAATGGGATATCGGATGCTGGGGCTGATGGCAAAACCCCAGCATCTTCTGGGCCGCCTGTATGCTCAGTCCGTCTGTTGGTTGCGTCTTCTCAAGCCGTTAGTTTGATTGGGAAACAAGGTGCCTCAATTAAGTCAATTCAGGAGAGTTCTGGTGCTACTATACGAATAATAACGCCAGGCAAGTGCTTCACTCACATTTATAGTGCTATTTCTTTTTCTCAATTCGTTTGTAGATAAAGACTTTAATATCAGCTTGGGGTAAAACTATGTTTTTCAATGATTTATTAAACTTATTTAACTTGTCGTTATGAAGCAATTATTTTTAACTGCTCTTAATTACTACTTTGAGTCTTTGACTCTCCAGGTTTCCCTTTACGTAGTAATGTAATCCAATGGATTTAGGGTTTTGATGTAAATTATGTAAGAATTAATCTTGAGGTGTGTTCAAAACAGTAGATAATGAGAGAACAAATCAAAAGGAGCAATTTTTATCAGGGTGAGATACAGATTGCTGTCTCTAGAAGCTTTTGAGACAGAATTTTGGTGATATAATGCTCAGGGTGTTGAGAAGTTAGTAAAGATACTCTTTACGCAATACTGATGTTATATGAATAAATTCTACTAGATTACTTTTGCTTGCTAACTCGTACTGATGAAAAGCATGTTGAATCTAAGCGAGCTGGCATTCCCTTTGGTGATAATGTTGGTGGCAACTTTATTGATAGTAAAGCAACCTAGGTTGATGCCATCGCATCTTCTTTTCTTTTTTTTTCTCTTTTTTTTTTTGCGAACATAAAAAGATTGATAGTTCATTGTGCTACAATGTTTAATAGGGAAGTCTTGAATATGTAAATTATTAGGAAAAGGCAGCCTTAGTTGGTCTCTGAGAGATTTTGTGTGTAATTAACATTGTTCTTTTTCTATTGAACTAACTTATCCATTAATTTTTGTTTATACTGCACAATATAGCGAGTGACCTCTAGGTAATCTACCATAGGAAGTTATTAGTTATTGTTTTGATGGCTATGCCCTACCTCCTATGTAAGCATTGGCTTCTTTTATCATTATAAGAATGGAGTTTGACTCAGCAAGGCTGGCAAATATCATGATTACTGGATGCATCTAATCTGTTGATAGGTATTATTTGTCATATCATGTCATGAAGCTTTCTCCTTCTCTCGCTTCCTCTCTCTCTCTCTCTTTCTCTTTGGTTTCCAGATCTTAATGATCTTACTAATTATGGTTCTTTCTTTTTATTTAGTTCTATTTTAAATCTGTCATTGGTGTCTAATTCAAAGTCCAAGGTTATAAGAGGTTGTCAGAAATCTTTTTTAAAAAAATTTCATTATTTGCTTATCAAAGTTGAATTGATTTTGTATGTTTTTATACACTATAATGTATAATGGCCTTTAAGGCCAATAATTACTAGTATTGGTTGATTTCTCTCATCGTGCGGTATAATATCTGAACTTGTTTATGTTGTAATTCATTAAATTATATACCTCTTACTGATGCTGCACTACTAACTGTATAGCCAATAACTCATAAGGCCTGCTGTTCGTAATCCTTGGTCACTTGGTGATTTCTTTTCTTTGGGTGCATATGCCTTCACAACTCCTTATTTTGTTCTTCTGCTTGCTCAAAGAGATGGCGATATATCGTTGATGACTGTCTTGTAATTGTCCGATTATCATTGTCATGTCTTTTCAATGAAACTTGTCCTTGGAGTTGTTGGTTAGCATGATAATTTGCTTGTGCTTTGAAAAACCTACATATGTAGGAAAATAGCCTAGAATCGCAATTTGCTGTAGCCACTAGTATCAATAGATTCATGGTTCTGTTTCAGACTTTTTTTTTTGCCTTTTGAGTTGCTTGTATTTACAGAAACTGACATTTTATAATTTTCTTTTGTTGCTAGATGAGAGGCCATTCTACGCAACCGAAGATGAAAGAATTGTTGATATACAGGGGGAATCTCTGAAAGTCCTCAAAGCACTCGAATCAGTAATTAGTCATCTCAGGAAGTTCTTGGTTGATCATGGTGTTCTTCCTTTGTTCGACAAGGCTGTAAGTCTCTTCCTCTATTTTTTTTTTTTTTTTTTTTCATCAATCTGCTATTCTTTTGATAAATGACCTTTTCAGCTCAAACTGTTATTCTTTAATTAATAACTGGCTAATAAAGTTTTCTTTTAAATTATTTCTCCTGAAGTCTAAGGTAACAACGGCCACTCAAGATGTTGCTACGGACAGTTGGAATGAGAAAACACAGCCAGTGGATCATTCATCGCAGCAAGCTGTGATGAATAATGAATATTCTCTTCCAGCGAGGCGAGATTCTCTGTTTCTTGACCGTGAGCCTCAGCTAGATTCACAGATGTCACGCAGTAGCTTATCATTATATGGACGAGATCCTGCTGCACTCTCTGGGCTACGTTCGTCAAGTCTAGGGCGCACTGCTGGTCCTGTAATTACTCAGGTACACTCCCTCATTGTCTAACTTATGTTTTTTGCAATAGTTTGTTGTTCTTGACAAAATGGCCAAGCTGTGCGATACTTTATGATTGGATTTAGGCTTTTACGGTAGGTACAATGGCGGAGTAGAGTTTGTTTTGTTTGATTCTTTGATTTCTCATCTGCTCATGAATTTTTGACTTTAGACCACTCTTCTTTGAATTGAATCTTTGAAGAGCTTATAAAATATGTACCGTATTGTTCCTGGTGTCTTTTCAACTAAGGTTGTGTTTATCGTACTTATCGATACTCGTATGACTAAGTGAACATTCTGCATCAGATAACACAGACGATGCAAGTTCCGCTGTCCTATGCGGAAGACATTATAGGAGTTGCAGGAGGGAACATAAGATACATACGAGCGACTAGTGGGGCTCTTCTTACTGTTGAAGAGACTAGAGGAGTTCCTGATGAGATAACTATTGAAATCAAGGGGACTGCTTCACAGGTTCAAACTGCTCAACAACTCATTGAGGTAGCTCTCTCTCTCTCTCTCTCTCTCTCTCTCTCTCTCTCTCTGTGACACAAGCTTGCGCACGCACACAGAAGCTGCCATACCCCATTTTGTTGTCTTTATGCATGTTTATGTTTGGCTTCTGGAAAAAGCTGTTCTATTTTGGGAAGTAGAAGCCTGGTATTTGATGATTGGAAAATTGATTTTGCTGTGGTGGAAAATTAATATGAGCTTCTAGGCTCGAAGAGCAGAGGCTTCACTTTGAATTTTCTATTTCTGCTCGCATTGTAAAGCTCTTGGAATTCTCAGGTGAAAAAGCAATTGCTGCTTTCAACAGCTCTGCTCAAATGGCAACACATTGAAAGCCTCCAGCAAGGCAAAAATAGGCTGTTACAGTGGCTTGTCATCGAGATTATTGGGTTGCTACTTGGAACAGCACTATGATAACTAGAGCTAGTCTTTTTACTAATACTTTCTTTTCCTTTCATCACAATATATACAGGAATTCATGGCGGGACACAGAGATCCATTAAGAAGCTCTTATGGGGGCCTTGACACTAGCTACAGATCGAGTTATTCTCAGATTTCTAGTGCAGCTTATCCATCGTCTTCTCTTGCATCCCATTCGCTTGGCGGATATGGTTCTTCTGCTTATGGTGGGTACAGTAGTGCCAGTAGTTACAGGTTTTAAGTCACTCGTGTGCCGGTAAATCACTGAACCTTTCCAACTTTAACCGTCTTGAATGTTTGCTAGAAGGCCGAAAAGGCGCATTTACGAAGTGGCTTATTGCAGCACTCTTCTAAGTGTAACAGATTATTATTCTCTCGTTATGTAATCACTTTGCCCGTTTGGTTTTCCTGTTCCGGTTGTACTTGCTGTAAGCTGTCCGGTTTTCCTGTTCCGGTTGTACTTGCTGTAAGCTGTCCACTTCTAGCTGTGTTTTAAGTATGTTCCATTTGGTTTTGTTATTATTTAAATTGAATCAGCAAGAAGGGAAATCTGAAAATGCTAGTTGATAATTGGACTTTTTAATGTCTCTCGGTTTTGTCCGTCTCTGTTTCATCAGCATGAACTCCTGCTCAGGGCTTTTCTCTTCTCGATCAATATATTTCATGATTATGACGGTATGATAGTGCTGAAAATGATCTTAAACTTTAGAGCCTATTAATGGCTTACAGGCACTACATGTACCATGTTCCTGTTCCCAATTCCCAAATCATTGAAAAACCAAGATCTTATATCAGAGAGGCCGTAAAGAAGCTAAGCTGCCCCCGGCTTCCACTGGCATGGTATGACTAAATCATTGATCACAATCCTCCCAGCACCTGACTAAATGCATGCAAAACAGCTGAGAAAAATGTGCTCCCGAGAAAATGGGTAGAAAAAAAGAAAGAAAAAATGCTTAGTAGTGGTTTAATGACAGAAATATACTCAAAGAATGGCAGCATGGTTAATTAACAGAGTCTGGAAAACAAATAGTAAACTCTTCTTTTTAGTTCTCTTCCTTTTTATGAAAATGCGAGGAAGCTTATGAACCATCCATTAAGACAACAAGCTTTTCAAACTTCCGGATCTGTTACACACTGTGAGTTACTTAATCCATTCAGTTGGAGATCAGATAAAAAGTAGCAGAAAGATCATATTAAAAAAAAAAAAGAAAAAAAAAGAAGCTAGTTCCACCATTCACAGCGGTCCAGCTACATGTAGTTAGTTTCCTTTGTCAATCAACCTCAAATATTGAAGAACAGCTTACAAAATTTCAACAACAAAAAAGAAAAAGCTATTCCTTAATTTCTTACATCAACTTCCAAATACATGATATTTTTCATACAGTACATGCATCCAGAACACACCATATAATTCTCTTTTTATCATCTGTTAGAGAAAAGAAGCCAACAACAAAAGAAGAAAATCCATCATCCATAGAAATTGGATGACTCAATGCAAAAATGAACGAATGGCAATTTTTGCACTTGACAAATAGGAGTCGCATTTATTGGCTCCAAAATTGCAGCAGCAATTAGATTCATCACATATATCAATGTCTAAAGACCTGGAATTGAATCAAGACTGTATTTTGCAGAGTGTGCAGCTTCATTATCTTTTTTGTCCTCATGGGATTTTTGATTCTCGGTTCCACCTAGCGTTTGCAAGTAAGAGTAGGATGGGTTACGGTTGGAGGATGAACTCGGATTGCTTATTCTGCTGGCAAGGAATCTACGGATGAGGCCCCTGAGAAAGGGAGCCATGGTGTCCGGTTCATGCTCTAAATAGTACATGATTCCTCCCATGCAAAGGCAAAAAAGAGCCACCTGATATACCACAGAGACTCCGTAAAAACTCGAGAATAATTTGTATGGGGAAAATGGAGCAGGAATCAAAAGTTGATACCTCTGCATTTTTTATGTCTGGGAATAGGTGGCGGTTAATTAAGATATACCATAACGAGTCTCCAGCACGAGGAAGAACATAGAGGGCCAACTCCCCTCGTCTAGCTTTCTTTTCCAAAAGAACGGAAAGCGCAGCTAATCCACCAGCAAACCAATATACTAGTTTGTGATCTTTGATAGCCACGTTTCGGTGTAAACAGATAGCACCCTAAATAAGCCATGGTTAACCATTAAGAAGTGCATACCATGCAAAGAAGATAAAACACTCAAATCTGCAGTTGTTACCTGGAAAATACTAACAAAAGCAGACAAAAATGTAGTTGAGCGAACAGCACCCACGGCAGCACGCCAACAGGTCAGAGCAGGAGATTCCAAGAACTAGAATTTCATTCATAGAGAAAAATTGTTTACAAAATATTCAATGAGGTAATGCAATATTACATTGTAAAACTGATCTGCTGCACTTTAATTTTAATACCGGGTAGCAAGTACAAGAGACTAACTTTCAGGACAAAAAACTTTATAAACTAAAGGTGCCCCATATGAAACAGCAAATAACAAGGATCACGTCTAAGTTGATGGTGCAAACTATAAAGCTTGTGCAAAATACTTGATTTGTAACTTGTATTTCTTATGTGAAATGAAACAATATCAGGAGTTCAACAGTGTTCAGTTTTAGATGGTAGAAGAACACGGACCAATACTGCATGGAACACCTCTAACAATTATTGTGGACAGCCTTTACAAATAATTTGTCTCCAAAATTTACTGCTAATTTCCCCTTGAATTCAAGTGAGAAGAAATATGTTTCATCCAAAAGGAATCTATTATTACAATTATGAATACTACAAAATTTATACATCATACACTATTCATATCTATCACATGTAATACGTCATGAACTGTTGCTCAATAGTTAATGCACTGAAAAGTTTTCAGAATTTTGAAAAGGAAAACAAACTTAAGCTTCTTCACATTAATTAAACTTCTTTTATTTGTCAGTCAGCTTAAAATCAGGATAGCAAATGTCAAGGTGTGTGAATGTCTGCACTAAGATATTGAACCCAGACTGCAAGAAAAAGAAACCTAGCAAACCACAATCAAACATTCAAAAGCAATGCCCAAGGAATCACTATGACATGTAATAAATTTTGAAACTTATTTTAGCCGGTAGAGCAGTTACAATATTGTGAGAACAACAAGATCTCATAAATGCAAATAGGGCAACCCAGAACATTCAGTGGACACTTTAGGTCAAAGAGGAGACAGAAATATAATGCCAAGAATGGGAACTTAATACCTTGAAAGCTAAACATATTTTGGTGCAATTTTAAAAGGACTGCAGGCATACTACTAAGGTGACATAGCAGGCAACCATCTATTGGGTACTATTACAACAACATTAGAAACTCAGGATGGTACTCACTACCACGGAAAGAGTTGTCGTTGAACAAGCAAGAAACATAGATTTTAACCAAAGGACTACTTCAAATCAAAGAATGATTAGGGGTAAAGAAACCATTTAAGTTGAATACCTTTTGGAGACGGAGAACAACAAATGGTACAAATGTCAATGAGAAATAGAGGGGGAAGGTTTTCTTGAATGTTGCCGAAAAAGCAGTGGCATTGTGAGCTAAGCAAGAGCTTGAATCAGGATGAATTATAGAGCATGGAATAATGGCGGGATATTCTGTTAATTTTAAAGAGCCGGAACCCTTCTTGTTTGATAGATAGGTTGACAGAGCAACAATATCCACAGGGCCACCTCTACAGCACTCCCTTACAGCCTTATACACAGGCTCTGCAACTGGTCCAGTCTTTTGAATAAAATCTTGGTATGATTTAGGCAAGCTCTCGGGTCGCATAACAAAAGCATACATGACCTGAAATTGAATACAATAGATAGCATTACATAAATTTTAAAAAAACTAAAAGTTTAGGCTGATATCTGTCCATCACATTATTGTATCTGAATAAATGAGATATGGAACTGGTAATGTAATGATTAGAAATGTAAGAAAAGTTATGAATAGGCAGCGCAGTGAATCAGATTCAAACAATTAAATGAGGATTTTGTACTTTATGATGTGACTTCTACAGTTCTCTTCACTCTTCTTCTCTTTCGATAGGAAAACAAGCAAGTACATCGAAAAAGAGAAACATAATTGTAGCCAAAAACTCTAGGATGCTTGATATCAAGGCGGCCAGATAACATGTTGTGTGTGCCTACCCTTTTTTATTCAGAAGTACTAAATTTTGAGTCTTGGGCATTTTGCATAGTAGAAATAAAGATCAATCTGTACACCTCAGGAAGAACCATCAGTATTGGCAGGAGTTTCGATTCAATCTTCCTTCCAATCTCACTCAAAACCAGCTTATCAACTACATACAGATATAGCCAAACAAAATGGAAGTTTGAGTTACCTGAGCACATGCCAAGGAAAAGAGTAAAGAATCTCCATGCCCCCAATGACTTCCCCAAAGGTGAAACTTATTTTTGGACTTTGCCGAATTATATGCACACTGTGGACATCAATATTTCAAACCTTTAAGAAAACAACCAAATCAACATTCACATACACATGCGGACATGCTGATCAATTTTGAGTTAGCTTATACCTGACCAAGCCTAGCTAAAAGATATAAAGCAAGCGTACGCCTCCGACTTGAATCATCTAGTGCAAATATAGACAAGCCAGCAACCGAACCTGCTAAGATTCTGCTCCATCATGCCCTTCAATTAAGTTATGAACATAGTTGAGGAATAAAGGAACAATAGCATATAATTGGTCTTATGAAATCCCGTCTAAACATAGTTGGACCAATTTGAGGTGAAAGTGTAAAAACACACCAACATAGATCTAAGAGCAAATGTCTCAAACTTACGCATTTAATGGCGTTTCTTTCCTTCGAATTCTCCTCAAGAAACATCTAAGAGCATGATAAGATCCAGTAAAGCCCCCGAAAAGCAATCCAACCCGACAAGCTTCTTCCCTTACTATCAAGTCTTTCTCCGAAACAAGTTGCTGCACATGAAAAACAAATAATTGAAAATTAACCGGCTTAAAACATAATGACTCTTTACGAAATACTCTACAATTTATAATGGAAGTTGGTTTTACTGGTCAATCTCGTCTTAGGTCCAAAAAAGGGATTAGGAAAATACAAGGGACATGAAGCCACTGAATTTTGAATGAGTACCATCAAGAATCGCCTGCACACGAATTACATAAAATATAACAAGAAATACAAATTAATATCGAGTCCCTGATCTGCATACACCAGCATTCTCGGTTCAAATATCTTTGACACAATTGATTCGACTCCACTACCGTAACGAACCCTTAATTCTAAGGAAACTCCGATGACGAATTCAATATTCACAATATCAAAGCGACTAATCGAGGAAATTGAGTTTACTTACCCTAATCAGGAATCGATCATATATTCTAACAGAAATAGATTAAAGGGATTGAAAAAAAGAAAAAAAAAATCAGATATACCTTGAGATCAAGGATCGACGAATAAGATTTCCGCCGCGCGAGCTTGAACGCGCGAAGCAGGATCCCGATCCCAACCCTAACCCCATAGGAGAGGAGAAAACTCTGGCACAGGTTCCCGATCGCGTGAGCCGCGCACGATCCGTCGCCGTGTTCGCACTCGGGGCGATCGCCGCCGCCGGGGCCCCGCCGCGCGTGGTGGCGCTGCAGCTCCTCGATCGCCTCCCTCAGCCTCTCCTCCGCCTCCCGGAGGCGGCGCTCCGCCGCGTCGGAGGCCTCGCCGCTGCCGTTCTCATGCGGCCGCGGCTGCGGCTGCGGCTGCGGCGGCGGCGGGGGCGGCGGAGCCGGATCGGATGATGCGGCGGAGGAGTCGGAGAACGGCATGGCGGTGACGCTAAGCTCTCCTCCGCATCGGCCGCCCAAATATGAAAATATGTTGGTTCGTTGAATTGTCGATTTATTTAATTATTTATTGTTTTATTATTTACTATTATCTAATATCTAAATAATGAGATACACATTACACATACATATATATAGTATAGTATAGAGAGAGATGGGAGCTCTCGTAACCGTTATTGACACGGGAGAGGGCCTCTGTGTAGGAAAAGTCAAAAAATGTACCGGTTATATTAATGTGGTAGTATTTTCAATCAATTAAATTTTATTTTTTGAGCTCATCTTTTTAATCATAATTATTAAAATAATATTTTTATTATATTTTTTTAAAAAAAATAATTGATTGATTATTAATGATATAGTGTAAGTGTGATACAGTAAACTTTTTTCTCCGTCCAAACTTTTGGGCTTACATTGCGGGGTTCACCTCCAGTGTATTGGCGTTACATTCAAAATTTCAAATGTTAGTGACTACTGCTGCATGTTAATCATGCAAAGCAATTTTTTTTTTGTTTGTGTGATTATCCATGTCAATCGTGTAAAACGACTTGATTTAGTCAAATGTAAAAGGTCAAAACTAAGAGGTAAAAGGTTAGCAACAGTAATAATATATTTAATTATAGTACTAATTATTTTTTTATTCAGTTTGCATATTTAAAATATGATAAAAATCGATTAGTTAAATTTTATTATTTAGTTTGTATAATTAAAATATAATAAAAATTGGTTAATTAAGTATTAATGTTTTTTACTTTATAATTTTGTTGTTGTATTACTATAATTTATGTACAAAAAATTATTTAGTTGTTTTAAATAAAATTTTAATTATATAAAAATATAAAGCCAATTTGCGTAAAAAATTTACTTATTTTGGGCTTTTGCAAAATCGGGTCACCTTTTTCGTTTTTGCAGATTCGGTCCGCTTTTTCAGCAACCTGACCAAAATACCCTTATTACTTTTTCTCTTTTCTCTTTCTCTCTCCTCTTCGTTCTCTCGTTCTTTTTTTTTTCCGCCGGAAAAAAAAGCGAAGGCCAGGCGGAGCAATTTTTTCTTCTCTTTTTCTTTTTCTTCTTCTTCTTCCTCCTGCTGGAGCACCTTTTTTTTTTTCCCTCTTCTTTTCTTCTTCTTCTTCTTCCTGTAAGAGCACGGGGCGCGCCGAGGAGCTCACTTAGTCAACTATATCTGTTTCTAGGATAATCCGTTAAGAATTACACCGTTTTCAAACACAGTCCATAATTCAATAACACCGTTTTCAAACGACATTGTTGGCATGTTTTCCGTCGAGCAAAGGAGCAAATAGTAAAAGGAATTGTTGTTCCACCATTTTGGTGGAACAACAATTCCATCATCTTAACGGGTTATTCTAGGATAATCCGTTAAGAGAAAAATTGGTAAATTTTTTTAAATTTGGGAATAAAGAGAAGAATAAGGTCCATATTCCCCCTTATTCTTCTCTTTATCTTAGAGCCAAACAATGCCTAAACGCAGACGAAAATCTTGATCTTCGAGAAAATTTTAAGCTTCCAGAAATGGGCGCTGTAGGGGTCTCTGATAAACCATTAAAGAGAGATTTGACAATAAAGCAATAGTTAGCCGTCCATCACCATTTCGAAAGTAATGACAATTAAAGAAGGGATTTGACAATTAAGTAATAATTAGCCGGCCACCACCATTTCAAAAGTATTAATGGTAGTAAGTAAACCCATGAACCAATAGTTAGTCGTGCTATAACATCCCCACCCACTTACAATAATAATTCATGGGAAAACTTCAAAAAACCCTCATGTGGTTTTCTAGTTTCTCACTTTGTCCCTCTGTGATTTTTTCTTTCTCTTTTTCTTATCAATTTTATTATTTTATTTTTCTTAAATCAGTGATAAAGTTAAAATTAAAGGATACTAAAATGAATATTTGATAAATCTAGATGGGTATCTGAAGTTTTCTGTATATAATTTAATGAAATATTAACAAAAAAGCCACCAAAAAGATAAAAACGAAACCACAAGGGGGCAATTTGATATATTTTAAACCACATGGGGCCAAAGTGAGAAACTAGGAAACCACATGGAGAATTTTTGAAGTTTTTCCATAATAATTTTCATTAAAGTGAAACCACCAACTAAGAATATTTAAATTTTATTATTATTACTAGTATGTTTATTATTTATAAACCCGTTCCGCTCGTTTAGGTCCTGATCATATACAATTCCAAATTCACCATTTCACACTTCCGGCTGATAATTAGATTTTGATACCAAATGTAACGATCCGATCTGCTAGTAATAATAACTCTTTGAATCCAAACCACCAGTTCTAAATACTTAAGTTCAGTTATTATTACTAATATATATCTATTATGTTGGATGTGGCCCACGTGATATATTCAAGGTGATCCATAAAAATACAGTCAATCCATTTAAGTCGATTTATAGTTCTTAATGGACGGACGTGATTTAACATCCTTACATTAAGTTATATATAAATATGCAACATATGGGAGTCCCGGTCTAACCCTAATCTAATTTTTTGTGACGGCTCCATCTCCGACGTTCCGCTATTTTGCAGATTGCGAACGAGGACGAACCACGAGGAAAATCGCCGCCTACAAATCGGATACAGAAATCGAAATAATGACAGAAGTTACGATTCTAGTTTCTTATAAAATTTCAACATATCACTTATAAATCTATCACACTCTTCCACATTATGCTATATGGGATTATTGTGATGTCACACATGCACCACCATTTCATAAGATTTGAATTGTTATGCACACACATTGACCAACATATTCTTTCTTTGCATAATTATAACAGTTTGACCTGCTGTAATAATAATTTGTTGAATTCAAACCATCGGTTCAAAATATTTAAGATTAATTATTATTTTTATGATCAATAATCTATTCGATATGGGACTCTTTTGGGGCGCTAGTGCTTCCATGCAAAGCCTCGCTGGATTTAGTTAGTAATTATTAGAGTATGTTTGGTCCTGCATAAATATGTAAAAAATAATTTTCGATGAAAAAAACATATGAGGAAAAAGGATTTTACACTCTTGGGTGTTTGATTTGTTGGAAATTTTTTTTTCTTTTTAACTATACTTGTTTGGTTTGAAGAGAAAAAAATATGGATGAAAAATTATTTTATATTCCTTAGTATTTATATTATTTATGTACAACAATTACTATACTATAGAGTATAGAGCATACATTATTATAATTTATATTTGTAAATTAAACGTATTTAAAATTATATTATATAATAAGCATGTAATATAATATAGACTAATATAATTAAGGGTGTATAATAAATAATTATATATTTATAAATAAAATAGTATATAATAATATTTTTATATAGAAATATCAATAGCCCAAGTAATTGGTACTATTAAATTTTAGATTCTTAGATGAAAAAAAGTACGGTTAGGATAACAGTGATTCTCTAGGGTTTAGCAAATGGTTGGTGGAATAGTAATATAATAGTATTATTATAAGGAATAAAAATGATCAGAAAAAGTAAATTATAGTAGGATGGATGAATTTTAAAAAATAAAAAAGATATGTAAAATTTTTTTTTATTAAAAACTTCTTCACAACTATTTTCGAACCTAAAAAAAAAAAAAAAAGGACCTACTTTTATAACAAACCAAACATTGCTAAAGCCACTTTTACGGTTTTTAGGCTGCTAAGCCTACAAAATTTTTCAAATTTAAAAATAGTCATTCAAAATTTTTATTTATAAAAATAATTCGATAAAAACGATAAATCAAGTAAATCATTCGCTGCTTTTACTTTAACTTATATATTTTATACATCCAAATTTAAAAAGATATATAGTACTAAACAGTAAGCTAGTGTTTGATTGGGAGTTAAAGGATGGAATAACCCCTTAACCTCCAACTTATTTCCAAACACATCAAATAAGTGGTGGGGTTAGCAAATCCTACCCCAAATAGGCTATTCCGGAATAGCCTATTTGGGGTGGGATTAGCTCACCCCACCCCACCACTTTAATCAAACAAAATTTTATTTTACCAACTATTTTTCTTATCCCATCTATTCCAACTAAACACTATTTTTTTTAATTCTGGACTAACTCCAACTCCCAACCAAACACAAAAAATATTCTAATCCCATCTTAAATCTGAATTTAACCCTATCTCTGAAATCACTAGTTTTTTCTTAATCTCGAACCAAACGATAGCTAAAATAATTTTAATTTTTTGACAAAAAAGGTGAATAATTTATTGTATTTAAAAGCGATAATTCATTCACCATAAAAATCTAATTTTATAAATAAATTTTTTATAAAATTATTTTTATAATTATAATATTTTTTAAGGTTATTAATAAAAAAAAATTGCAGTTCTACTCTCACACCTCCCTCCCCAGTCCCCACCCCATCCCAGTTTTTTGAGGTCCAAAATCTCCACAGCTTCCCACAATCCCACAGCATGTGAGAATTTCTCCTTCCCTTCCTCTTCTCTTTTTGTTCTCTCTCTCTCNTCCACTACCATCGCATCCATGGCCTCGTTCTCCTCTCCTCTCCCCATTCCCGCCCCCATCTCCACCTTATCCCCTCCCCCCCGCAGAACCCATCTCGCCATTTTCCCACGGAGGAGCTCCTTCGCGTTCCTCGCGAGATCCGCGGACAATGGCGCGGGTGGTGTGGGCTCTGTGGTCGCCGTAGAGGAGAGGGCGGAGACGACGAAGGGGGAAGAAGCTTCCTCGTTGGACGCTAAAGCGAAGGAGAAGGGAGCGGAGAGGAAGGAGGAGGCCCCGGGATCGAACGGCTCTGCGGTGAAATCGCAGGTGGAAGCGTTTACGGATCCGCGATGGGTCGGAGGGACTTGGGATTTGAAGCAGTTTCAAAAGGACGGGAAAACCCATTGGGATTCGGTCATAGATGCTGGTGAGTGGAGTTTTCTTTTTTTCTTAATTTTGTTGAATAATGCTGCTACTAGAATCTGCATAGTTATATCATTGTTTATGATTTGTGTTTGTTTTGCTAAGATATTGTCGGAATACATTAAGAACTTTTCGGATCTTCATTTACAGTGAAAACAAAACAGCAAAAATGAAATGGTGCTGAATCTGCTGATGATGCGGAAGTATATGTAGAATTGGTTTACACTCACATATCACATATGTCTATCTTTATGAACTGTAATATCACCTCCTTGGAATCAATTTAGGGTAAAAACCTTCACTGAATAACTAGTTCCGACATCCAAACAGGCCTTTAACCTGTAGAAATGAGAGTGAAATACCGATAGATTACGATGAAGCATAGCGTACTCCGTTGTACAAATGAAGACCTCTACCTGGAGTTAATTTGCTTTACTCGAACTAACTGTGACTCGTCATTGACGAAAAATTAGCGTGAACGCGTAAGAAAAAGTTCTATCCGGGGACCTCTCAGACCGTGGTTAGCTGCTTAATTGCCGTGCAACCTCAAAGAGCGCTAGCGTGCGCGGGTACGTGAGTTGTTTTGATGGAGTCCGAAAGAGAAATGGATCGGAAAGGGTGGAAATACGAGTACGAATGAACAATCTTATTGATGTGTTGGCTTTGAAAGTTGAATAGGAATGGGAGTGGATGTTCCGTCCTTCCACTTCGGAATGAGATCTCACTCTCATCGCCGCCTTGGCTGGCATAAAAAATGAGGGGATCAGATTACTCCTGTGAAGGCAAGTCGGAATGTGGTTCCCTACCACCAAAGAGTCTGCAGCGGTGTCGGTCATTCCGTTTTTCATTCCAATCATAATGACTATTGAACTCCAAAGTTTTGTTTAAATAGACGAAATTCTCATCCGCTAACATCATTACCTTTTCCGTTCAGAGGTGAGGAGGAGAAAATGGCTCGAAGATAATCCGGAAGCTTCAAGCAACGACGAGCCTATATTATTCGACACATCAGTAATCCCCTGGTGGTCATGGGTCAAAAGATTCCACCTGCCTGAAGCCGAGCTGCTAAATGGTTGGTTTCAGCATTTCCTCTTCCTAAGACTCGAGATTGTTTTCTCTTGATAGTGGATAGTTAAGTTAAACTTTCGCAAATGTTCAAATTTTAGGTCGCGCAGCTATGATCGGGTTCTTCATGGCTTACTTCGTCGATAGCTTGACGGGTGTAGGTCTCGTCGATCAAATGGGGAACTTCTTCTGCAAAACCCTACTATTCATAGCAGTTGCAGGTGTTCTTCTTGTAAGGAAAAATGAAGATGTGGAGAAATTGAAGAAGCTGCTTGAGGAAACAACTTTCTATGACAAGCAGTGGCAAGCAACTTGGCAGGATGATAAGATTCAAAGTGATTCCAATAAATGATGTCTATTTCACTAGGAATTGTTTCTTTTCGTATTGTAGCTTATGTTTCTTTTGTCGCTCTTTCCGGGCTTTTTCTCTATAATAGGTAAGTAGCAATTGGAGCCAAAAAAAAAAAAAAAAAAATTCCATCCTTTCTCTTCAGAAACTAAATGTACTATTCTCATATACTTTTATCCTGGTTGATTCTAGCTAAATTTAGTGTTCAAATATTCATCTGATGTTGTATTCTGTAATTTACCAGAAATTCATATTTTATTTTATGAAATTTTGTATAATGTGTGTTGTAAGATACCTGCAAGGACCAAAAAAAGAAACTTGATTTAATTCAGAGACTTTAGGATTCCTAAAACAAAAATAAGACTTATTTATCTCAATTTTGGGAGAGTGGTACAGACTATAATAGAAGATTCCTATTCCTACATACATAATATGTGAAAATTTCTAAAAATTATGTGATCAATTATATATAAAACGATTAGGATTGTGATATTAGCAAGTTAAAGAAAATTTGTTATTTTGGGCTTGACAATACCAGATAATTTAATTATTTTTTTTTCTCTAATAAAGATAAATATTAGAAAAAGTATAAATCCGATAAGCATTAGGAATAACAATATATCGAGAAATTAAGATATCGAAAGTTTTCGCTAATTAATTGCACACTCTCCTATACATTTTATTTTAGGAAATATTAATTCCAAATCCGTTTTATTTTATTCGCCCTTGTACATATAAAAACGATCAAAAGAGTTAAATGTTCTGGGGTTATACTGTTTCCTTAATATCCTTTTCCTCTCTAAACCATCTCTCCTACCATGTTTTCTCGACCCACGCCTCATCATCCTCCCTATGCATATGTAACTCTTTCTTTTTTCCTACTACTTTTTGTTGCATATTATTATGTTTCTCATATTGGTAAATCTTATCTATTTCTTTTCTTGTTTGTTTATTTTTGATGGGTTATGTTGTATGGTTAGATGATACGCTGCGCGATAGAAGCACTCGGCGAGGGAAGTGGTTCTACGGTGCAATCGATTTCAGATTACATCAAAGCCAAGTTCCACGGGCTTCCACCGGCGCACAACAGATTGATTGTTTTCTACCTTAACCAACTCATTGAGAGCGGAGAGTTCGCCGTCGGCGGCGCACCGGATCGATACGTCGTCGTCTCAAACTCTCCGTCGCCCCCCGCGCCTTCTGCGATATACTCGTCGCCGGAATCCGTAAGCGCAAAGCGAAGTTCTAACTTTTTGCTTTCATGTTCGCTATGTTTCATAAGTATATTGGTTTTCAGTTCGTGTTGGCTATGTTGTATAACTATATTGGTTTTCAGATGATAAAATGCGCGATACAAACGCTCAGCGAGGGAGGAGGTTCGACGCAGGAATCGATATGCAGTTACGTTCTCGCCAACTTCGGTGAGCTTCCGTGGGCCCCCAGAAAGTTCCTCTTTTTCTTCGTTAACAGGATGCTGGAGAGAGGAGAGCTCGTCGCGGGCGCTGGGCCGGGCCGATACGTCCTCGCGCCTACGTCTTCAGGCCCAAAAAGCCCTGTGGGCCCCCAGGAAAGGCCCAGTAAGGCGGAAGAAGAAGGCCCATCGGTGCTTCGCTCGGAACTCAAAAGCAGCGACGGCGGCGGTGGTGGTGGCGGTGGTGGTGATTCTGTGTCGAAGACTAAGCGCGGCCACGGACGGCCCCCGACGAAGAGGACAAATGCGAGTGAGAGTTCTCAACCTGACACGGCCCAAGAGGCCCAAGATGCGCCACGGCCCACACAGCCCGGCGAGCGACCGTCTCAGCCGAATTTTGGCCCAAATGAATATATACTCGCATTGCCTGCTGCTGCTAATGCTGCTGCTGCAAGAGCTACTGCTGCTGCTGCAAGAGTGGAAGTAAAATCCGGAAGTAGTGACTAATAGCTTCGCGGTCGCGACGCACAAGTGATCTAACTTAGAAAAGAAACCCAGACACAAAAGCCCATCGGAATCCTTTATCTATGTTTTGTTTCAATTTTTGACGCTTTGAAAAGATATTTGGTAATTTTTCTGTTCTTGTATTTTGTGTGTTTTGGTAGCCTTGCCTTAGCAAGTCATCACAGATTTTGAGTTGAGTTCCTAAATTCTTTCTTGCTCAAGAAGATGCCAAGAGAAAATTGCCAAACATGTACTGCAATTGGAATTAGTCAACACATACTTTCGTCTTTTACGCTTCATGAAACATCAGAATTTATAAATTTCCAAGTTGAATACATAACTCTTCCTATTGCCCACAAGAGAAAGAAACAGAAGCAGAGAACACCCACTCGGTTTGACCAGCAAACTGATTTATTATTTCCATGCTTCTCCACATTGAATATCTGTGAAGTTTTAAGCTCACTTCTTGTATAGTTTTTTTTCTCGGAAACAGACAAGAATGCGAGAATAAACATTTGCACTCGACAAAATTAGATCCTTCTCATGCTTCCCAACCCCTCAAGAGAGTGGCGCGAGCAACGCGGCTCAGTCCTAATGTGAACGCGCCCATCCTGAGGTTGCAGTTTTGGGACCTGCACATCTCCTTGATGTTGTTGAAAGCACTATTCATGTACTTTTTAAGCTCCATGTTCACCTTATCTTCATCCCACATGAACCCTTGAATGTTCTGCAAATAAATATGGGAAATAAACAGATGCATGAGAAGGAAGTAAGATCAGATAAAAGATCTGAAGGGGAACATTTGTTTTCTATTTATTACCTGAACCCACTCAAAGTAGCTCACAACCACTCCCCCAGCATTTGCATATATGTCGGGAAGTATGATCACTCCCTTCTTAGACAGAATCTGCAGAGGAGTCAACAAGCTAAAAGGGAGGGAATAGAAAAGAAAATAATAACATCAATCTTAAGTGGTTTCCTGAGGTATCCCTACCTCGTCAGCTTCTGGATCAGTAGGATGATTAGCCGCTTCGATGATGTATTTGGCCTTCACATCGCTAGCATTTGCCCTGTAAATATTATGATCATCAGCAAATTTTTAATCTACAGAAGTAGCGCTGAATACTAATGCATTAAATGCTTGCTGCAGATAAAGCTAGCAGAATATTCAGAGGCTTTAGGTAACTGAACATAAAAAAGGAAATGGTCGGTAAGACATTGATTCAAGAAACATCAGATCACTATATATGAAAATGTGCATGTACATGCGATCGGTGGGGCATCTAAATAAGAGNATGCTTGCTGCAGATAAAGCTAGCAGAATATTCAGAGGCTTTAGGTAACTGAACATAAAAAAGGAAATGGTCGGTAAGACATTGATTCAAGAAACATCAGATCACTATATATGAAAATGTGCATGTACATGCGATCGGTGGGGCATCTAAATAAGAGCGATCAATGAGTTTGAAAATGAATTAGTCAAGTAAGATGTTTGCATTTATTTCAGTAGGAAAATCAGTGAATGATCTAGATTCCACTTGCCATTATTACTCTCGATACAACGTAGGTAAGTATGATGGAACCATACAGAGAAGTTGACAAGCATAAATACAGGATCATGAAGAATTTCTCGGAGTAAGTTGAGAAATGAGTGAAATATTCAAGTTAGTACCCGTTCAGGACACCACCCAAGGCGCAAGGAAGTAAAACATCACATTCATGCACGAGTAGCTCTTTTGTTTCCATGGTATCAGCACCTTTGAAATCTTTCAAGGCACTGCCTTCATTTTTGTGCTTAATTAAAGCAGGTATATCTATCCCGTTTTTATTTTTAATCGCGCCAGTTACGTCGCCGACTGCAATGATCTTACCACCTCTCTCATGAAGAATTTGTGCAGCCCATGCACCAACATTACCGAAACCCTGAAAAATTTAATAGAACAGAATAGGCCGAAATTCAAAATGAGTTATATCAGGGAACGTGCAAGTAAATGTTGCAATTTTCTGCTTGAGGGTCAAGCCAGTGTTGCAATGAGTCAAGAAATGAATGTTTTAAGTACTTTTAAAGAGTATAAATCAGATAGTTGGCTTCTTAGATAAAAAGTTGCTGATAAGTTTATATGGCCTTTATTCTCGACCAATTATGTTACTTGTTGATAGTCTGTAAGTACTAAAATTTATTTTATCATTCAAAGCACTAATAATACAAACAAATTGCATCATTTTCACCTGGATTATGAAGGTTGACCCTGATATAGACTTCCCATGTTCAGCCAATAGAGCCTCTGTCGCAAATACAACACCTCGTCCAGTGGCGGCATCTCTACCTAATGATCCACCAAGATCCTACAGTAGCCAAAAATGAAGGAAATTCAAGTTTACTAGGATACTAAAGTTTAAGTAAGTGTCAGAAATAACAAGTCGTGAATCCTAAATACTCACGATGGGTTTTCCGGTGACAATAGCTGGTGAGTGGCCGTGGAACTTTGAGTATTCATCTAATATCCATGCCATAGTCTGTTTAACAACACAGAAAAGAATTAAAAGAAAGGGGGAAAAAGAAAAATCAAGGCATGGTCCAACTTTACGAATAAGACAAATCTAATATATACTTGTGCGTTAGTTCCCATGTCGGGGGCCGGAACATCTGTGTGAGTTCCAATAAGGTCGTGAATTTTCTGGGTGAAGACACGTGTCAGGCGCTCCAACTCACTGTTACTCAATTCTCCAGGTGAGCATCCAATCCCGCCCTTCGCACCACCGTACGGTATATTCGCGACAGCTGTCTTCCAGGTCATCAGTTGAGCCAGAGCATTTACTTCATCATTGTCCACCTTCCAAAAAGTAGCTTTAATATACTTTTTCTAGAGCATACAATTCTATGATACTATTTCCAGCAATCACGTCTAGAATATAAAGTTAAAAACGATGTATATATCTCCAAACAAAAAGATTGGAAAAGGAAAACAACACTATGAGCCTAGATCTATATCCAAGCAGCCACAATTAAGATACAAGTTGCATCACTCGCATGAGCAACATAAGTTTGGTAAGCACAATATGCAGACAAATACGGGAAGTAAGAACGCGATTGGGCCTGCATAAGCAGTGCTTATAGCATCATTCTTATTCATATTACTTCATATAGTATATTGGAAAAAAACCTTAATAGAGACATAGACTAAAGCAATTCTACATGCCAAACTTTTGTTACTCGAGAAGTAAATAGCCTCAAATCCAACATGCATCTGATAATTTATCCTTGAGAATATAGATCCATGATGTTGAAAAAGAAACAAGTATAAAATGGTCTTACCCTTTATCAATGTTGTCCACAAATCTCTGATAACATACTAAAAATCTATACATATACACAAACCTCTGATTATAAAATCACATATCGCCATATAAAAGGAACTTAAACATATACACACAACAACAGAGAAATTTTAAAAAATAAGTACCAGAACATGCCAAGTAAGATTTTTTTTAAAAAAAAAATCTCTGAGTATACATAATTAGTATACAAATCATTAAGTCTACTTAGTTGTAATATGTCAAAAAATCACACAAATAGTCAAAAAAAAAGGGGACATTTCAACGATATTGAACACTCAAACATTAATCCAATCACACTGACCCAATTAAAAAGGGAGAATTTAAATAAATAGAACAAAGAAAAAAGAAAAGCTCACTTCGGGGTGATATCGAATCCCTCCTTTCATAGGCCCACGGGCATTGTCATGTTGAACCCTAAAACCCACATAAGAAGCCAAAGTACCATCATCTTTGGGTATAGTACATTCCACCTACAAAACCCACAAAAATTAAGACCCAATTCTCAAATAGTCGAAACAAAAGGCAAGAACTATATATATATATAAAAAAGGAGCAAAATGAGATCGATCGAAACCTTAATCTCACGGAAGGGGATCAAGAGGCTCTTCTCGAGCTTCGAATCGAGGCCGAGGAGCCGCGACGCTTGCCTAAAATTGCGGCTTGTAGCAGCTAAAGCGTTCATCGCGACCAATTGTAATCAAACCAAAGGCTCGATCTTTCGAAGCGCAACAAAAACGAGATCGAAGAAAAAGAGGAATCGGGTATCAACGATCGAGCGACAAGGGATCGACGAGTAAGGGAGAATTGGGTAAAGGGAGGATCCGTCGATTGGGTATTAATAGCGAGGAGAGGGGGGATTGGATAAGATCGAGCACGAACACCTTCTTTTTTGGGGCTCGCGAGGGTTTGGAGAGGGGAAGGGGAAGGGGAAGGGGAAGGAGATGAGAATATGAGAATGGAGGAGACGTTAAATAGGAAAGAGACACAGAGAGCGAGAAGCGGAAAAAAAGAGACAGTACTCAAAAGAGTCAATTTTTACTTTCCTTTTTTTTTTTTTTTGCCATTAATTAATATTTTTCTTTCCAAGGGCCGTGGAAGGAGAAATTATTCTATGGATCTGGTCTACCATAGATCGTGCGTGTTTGGTTCAAAATAGAAATATGAATGATTACTGTCATGTACAAATTAATTTATTTACTGTATATTAGTGGAGTATATCCCCATACAAAGTATTTGAAATTATTTGATTGCCTGTACATTAGGTAATATGCTTAAATCTCGTGGTTCTTCATAAATTGATCCTTATTTTTCTATTAGAGTTTTAAGATATTCACAGAAAAAAAAAAATATATGAACCGGTTCTTTAATATTCTTGTAGAACCAGGTCCAAGCAATAATTTTTCATATCGCGAGCAAATTTTAAAATTTTTTATAAAAAGGACAAAAGTATTTAAATAATAGAGAAACTTTTATTCTTCAGGTTGTAACTAGCTCGGGCCATATCTTGGGAAGCTTCTTTCGGTGTCACCGTGATATATCACGCTCGTCACACGGGTCTCAGGTGGTGGGCCCCTTCTCTCTCTCTCTCTCTCTCTCTCTCTCTTCCCAAACACGTGTTTAACCTCGCTCACACAGTCCACGTGGGCGGTGTCTCATCCTCTACAACACACAATGGAGGTAGTACGAATTTCGTACAACCTACGTATGTGGTTGTTTAAATTGTATGTAGTTTATATTAGTCTCTGGTTATTATACAATTAATAGTATTAAATATTTGGTACTATTGAGTTCGTTTAATAAAAGAATGCGCAGTTAACATGATAATAATTTTTTAGGATTGAATGAGTGGTTGGTTGAATAGTATAATTTAACGAATCAAAATGATCAAAGGATAGATTCGTATTATCAAAATTTTAGAATTGAATTTGAAATTTTAGAGGCCCCAGTAAGTATCAAATGTAATCAAAATCTGCTTTCTAAAAATTAATTTCATACAATTTAATTTTTGTGAAACCAGGAGCTAAATTTAAATTATAAAAAGTCTCACTAGGGAAAGATTATTATTTAATTAATTAAGTTCGGTGCCGACGTGGAGCGGACGCAGATGCTAAGCCGCTGGAGGGGCGTGGGTGGAGGCTGAGCTGGACCGGATAAGCGATGTCGAGGCTCCGCGTCCCTGCTGACGTCATCTACACCACAATCCCACCGCTTTTGAGCGCCTTAATTATTTTACATGAATGTGACAGTTAATTATTTTATTTTATTTATTTTTTTAAAAAATAATTAAAACAGATTGGCGCTAATTTTTTTCTATAACAAAATTATTTTTCATTCCAAAATCAACAGAAATAGCAGTCTAATTTACTTGTCATCAAGAGAGTACATAAAAGCTCTCTTTTTTTTTTTTGTTATTGTCTATGTTTTAATTTTTGGGTTAGAACCTATTGTTAGAAAGAGTAACAAAATACTATTAAATTATAATAATAACAAGTATTGATGCAATTTGACTACTTTGCTACACACTAGCTCTCTAATCACGAGTTTTTTTATCATTACTATTTTGATTAGTTGGCTTATATATTTTTCTAAAATAATAGACCGTATGTTTAGATCATGACGTGCTTTTACGGAAAAAAGTAAATGCATATATATGTCCAATAGAGTTGTAAATTATAATGCGCCCCGTTCACATTTGGACTCTCCAAATTTTCTCCTTTCATGAAAAATACGTGCTTTCTTTAACAAAGATCCCTGACATCTTAATAAACAAAACGTATATTATCCAAGAGAAAAGAAATGCTAAAGTTTAGGAGTACGTAACCACGTGTAATCAACTAGTTATATTAATAAAAAGGAGGAGGAGAAAAGAGCATTAAAACAGTATATTCCATCTATCCAAAGTAGGTATTCAAAGCTACGTAGTTAATCCACAATCTCTATCCGCATCACAAAGAATAATTTTTATATATTCAGAGGGATAAGGATAAAACGGATGCTTAATCCTCATCTTTTAAGGACTTTGATTAATATTCACCTCGTAGTAGGTGGACGCTCACTGATGTAATGCCGTGATCATCCACACGAGTTATCAATATCACCCTATTACTCGTAATTACTCTATATCTAAGGTAAACATTCCTAGGCAATTATGGTAATAATTATCAAAATAAATTGGCCCTGCTCAATATTAGTAATTAGTTGAGCACAAGTAGGAGACATGCGGGTCTTCGGAGTCCACACTAAAAACTTGAGAACTAATCAACTCTATTGTTATGAAAGAATCCACAAAACTGAACCAACTCCCTACTATGCAGTTTCACAAAACACATTATTACCATCTTATGTCTACTACAGGAACCAGCTCCTCCCGGTTTCCAATAAGATACCAGCTAATGCGGAAGTGGTTTGTAAGCGCATTATTTTCCTTTACTTTTTTTTTTTTTTATTCTTTTAACAAGGGATATAGAGACACTACTGAAATAGTGTTGAGTTAGGGAGCATAATTATTTTTATCAAAAACTAAAGGTGTGATTTGTATAACGCTTAAAAGTTTATGTTGTACGAGAGATTTATTAATCTTGATTCCCAAACTCCGTTAAAATGAACAGTTAGTAATTCCTCTATCTCTTTGCAGCTATAAGCCTACAATTTTTCTTTTTTTTTTTTCTTTTCCATCCTTTGCATGCAAAAGCTGTTTTTCGGTACCAAATTTTCTTTATAGCAGCACCAGAAGTTCTCGGACCTCAACTGATAACTTTCAACGTACTACTCGCAAGGACGGCAAGAGGGACCCTAACAACATGCTCCTTATCCCCACTGAGCACCAGTTCTCCGAAAGAGAAAGTGTTTCTCACCTCCCGTGCCTTGAGCACGATCCTCAGCGCCCTCGTCCTGTTCGGCGCTATCTCGAACACCCTCGGCACCACGCTTACCTTAACCCCCTCAGGCTCCTGCACAGCCACTGTGTACGTCTCCCTCTCCTCGCTGACGCTCCTCACCCTCCTCAGCACGACCCTCGACCTCATCAGGTTGGCTACAGTCACGCTCGGTGCATTCAGGTCAGAGCACCAATCTATACGGTTGGTTGGGCAGCCGGAGCCCACAGCCCGCCTGACCGAGTCATCGTCAACACCCGGGACAGAGCACAAGAACTGCATGTACTGGTTGAAGTCGGCGTCAAACACGAGGCCTGGGTCAACGGCACGGAATGCATTGATGGCCCCAGCACCGTAGTCGAACGGGGTGGCGGCACTGAGCTGGTCGTTGGCCAGGGCTGACAGACGGGCACCGCTGCGGTCAGTGGTGTCGGCCGTTGTCATCATGGCAGAGGCAATGGCTGCGGGGCTCCAGTCGGGATGCTTCTGTTTGATCAGAGCAGCGACGCCGGAGATGTGGGGAGACGCCATGCTCGTGCCGGATAGCATGGCGAAGTTCTCACCTGGTTACACAAATCAAACACATGTTAGTTCAACAGTCAGTGATTTTCCTTAGTCACCCTTTCCAACTGAATATTTGTTGGAATTCTCTTCTTCATTTTATTTTGCAAATTACAAAATTGATATTGCGTCAATCAACTTTCTTGTTCATTTCAAAAAATAAAACAAAAATAAGTAAATATCTTGTTGTGAGAATGTGCCCATAAAAATTAGCAAACAGGCTCGAAATTGAATCCCTTTCTTTAAATTTACACCACCATTTGAGGCAAACATAACTATACACAGTAAAGTAAAATCCAACAATAGGAACTTCCTACATATTGTACTTTTCACAAAATTAAAATATCCCTAAAGTTAAATGATTTCCATTGCTTACCTATAAATTCTTCAACAATCTGGCTCTTGGGGCTCCAGGCGGCCCATATGGTTGAGCCCGGCGCCAAAATGTTGGGCTTGAGTACATCAGCCGTCTCATAGAGGTTATTATTTATGCCGGGCCCTCTTGAAGAGTAGGAGGCAACAATAGGCCCTTGGCGAGTGTAGAAGGCGCGCCGTCCATCACAAATTCGGCCTGTTGCCCCGAAGCTAATGACAGCACCACTTCTGCCCCGCACTGTGTGGGCATTGTAGTAATCCTGCAGAGCCTGCAACTAAAATGTGGTAAACAAAGGGGATATGTTTGCCCGTGACCCTAAGATTTGAGCAATTCACCTTTCCAGTCTTGCTCTTGGAATTGTTTCTTTCCTCTAAGAAGCAGTAGTTTAAGTATTATGAAAACTCTCAAATTTTTGCTGCACCGAAAGGATAGAGTAAGTCTCCAATTTAAAGCTTCAGCTACAGCCACATAAATTGGAAGTTGTTGGTGATCACTGCTGCTTTGAAGAGCTTTTAAATATTACAGCTCCAGCCAAGTCATGTAGGCTTTCAGTACCCAGCTGGAGCTTTTGTAGAAGTGCTATTGAGTAAAACTGTTTGAAAATGCACCAACAGCTTGTACCATGGATATTCTCCCTACATTCATGTTGTAACAAACACAAAAATTTCAAATTGGAGAGTTCTCTTCTAGAGAGCAACTAATAAAATTAGGAATAGATCTATGGAAAGCCAAAGGTTACAGCCTTACAGGTACTATTCCCCATTTGGCTGTGAGTTGAGCTAGAATACAACTAATAGTAGCAAAACACTTGCTACTATCAACTTTCTAGCCCCCTTGATCCATAACAGTACCACCACCAAAGCCTAAACCCTAGGCATTCAAGGGTTAAAAAGTTGATAGTAGCAAACACTGGCTACTATCAATAGTATTCTAGCTGCACTATTTAACTGCATATGACATGCAGAACACTGATGGACCAATAATAAGAGCACCCAATCACCATATTTCATATTATCTCTTTGCCACAATTCACCGAAACTATCAAGATCAACAGAACAACTTTTACACTTACATTGATCAATTTGTGTTCCATGAACCTAAGCTTGTGCTGAAGTTAAAATTGTAGAATTAAATTCGTCAAAAAAAAAAAGGGAGAAACACCATCATTTGATAGTTTTACCTGTGCTTCCTGTGGGCTCTGAAGTACGATTGCAGGGAATGATAAACTCAGTGGAGTCTGAATCCCATATTCAGAATCAATATCATGGTCCGGCATTATTATGACTCCAGCTGCGCCCATCCTCTGCATAGCATCGATAGTGTCGTGGATGCCGGTGGAGGCATAGTCAAAACTAGCTATATAAGCACAAATGATCAACTTCCCTCTAACAAGAGCAGGAATTAAAGGGTTCCACTGATTGCAAGTTGGGAGAATCGGAAAGCTCGAGTTCGTTGCCATCAAGTCACCTGCGGAAGCTATCGGGAACAGTACTTTGCCCGTCGTCGGTGCTAAGGGAAAAGAGCACGCAAGAAGGTGAGAAGGAATGAACTGACAGTATAGAAGCTAGTGTGGTAAATATTCACAGAATAAATTGCATCACTGGTTCACAACCTCTTTGCCAAGTTTCATTTTGCTTATAAACTTTTAAATTCAAGATTTTGCAATCACTAACTTTTATACAAGTTTTTAACTATCGTCCTTCCCTCAACTCCTACATGTAGTGAGCCTGAAGAAAACCTTTTCCTTTTATTGATGCGTTCTAATGTCGAAAGGTACTTGAGATCATAGATGAGGCTGCCATTGATTTATCAGGTAGCCCCATTAGGAGGTGTTAGGGGAAGGATTAAAAATGGAAAAACTCGTATAAATTTGTGAGTCAAATACTTAAATATAAAAAGTTTCAGCATCAAACTCAAATGTTAAGAAAAGCTTATGGATTATGCCACTATTGGTCCATTTTCTCTTGTAATGAAATTGGGAAGGGTTGATGGATTACGTGAAAGGCCGATGCCGGACAAGACCTGCCCATTTGCAAGTACTATTGAGTTGTTATACTTCCGATCGGTGATTGAAGCCGCCACGCTCATGATCCACGGACTGAAGGAGAGGACTGAGCTAAAATCAGGTCCCCCATTGCCTACTGCTTGAATCACTGAAACTCCGGCCTTAGTAGCAAGCAAGAGCTCCACCTCTAATATGTCAAGGAAAGAAGCCGCCCCATGGGGAACCAAAGAAGGGCCAATAGAGAGGTTCAGAATATCAACACCATCTTCCACTGCCTACATAAAAACAGAACTTTAGAAAGATCAAATTTACCATTTTGAATCATTTCAGCGAGGAGTTAAGTTTTCTGTATGACTCATTTCATAGTATGACCTTGTCAACTGCCGCTACTACATCAGACATGTAGCCACCAAAAGAGTAAACAGCTTTGTAAACAGCAATCCTGCAAGAGATTTTATGGGAAAGTTAGAACTGTAAATGCAAAAGGTGACATGATTAAAACAAAAAAATTATGGATTTTTTCCTTTTTCTATTGGATTTATGATTCATACCGAGCTCCAGGGGCCGTGCCGCTCGCATACCCGTAGTTATAATCTTTAGAGGACACTGAAGTCCGGTAATTTCCAGCGGCGATTGAGGCAGTATGGCTGTGGAAGAACAATTATTGTCGACAGTTGTTAACGAAATTATCTTCAAAGTTCAAACAAATTATATGAAAACATCAGATTTTTCAGGAGCACACATGTGATAGATGAATTGAAGTGTATCAATCTGTAAATATATCAAAACTTTACTGTTATGTTATAATGAAAAAGTTTCAGTTCAGCTGGTGATGAGGATTATTTTGGTAAACCTGCCATGACCATCAGCATCAAACGGGGAGGCATAGTCACGAGTGGCGTTGAACTCCCCAGACGCCATAGCCGCACGTGCAAAGAACTGAGCACCAACGATCTTCCCATTGCATGCGGAGGTAGGGAACCCGTCTCCTGCCTCACACCTCCCTCTGAAACTCTGGAGATTTGTAGAGGCCATGATCTCCTGCAGTTGGTTGGCAAAGCTCGGATGGTTGGGATTGATGCCGGTGTCAATCATGCCGATCACCACTCCATCACTAGACCTCTTGGCGCCTCCTAGCCCCGGCCAGACCCTGGATACCCCAATGTAGTCTGGTGTGTGGGTGGTCATCTTCTTCATCTTGACATCCTCGTGGATGGCCCGTACTCCCCTCGCACCATTGAGGATCTTAATAGCCTGTCAAGGCGTGCAACTAAATGCAATTCACTTGAAGGTTTACTAACTTGCCTTTCTGTTCAAAGATCTCTTTTTTTNGATGAGGCTGCCATTGATTTATCAGGTAGCCCTGTTAGGAGGTGTTAGGGGAGGAATTAAAAATGGAAAAACTCGTATAAATTTGGGAGTCAAATACTTAAATATAAAAATTTCAGCATCAAACTCAAATTTTAAGAAAAGCTTATGGATTATGCCACTATTGGTCCATTTTCTCTTGTAATGAAATTGGGAAGGGTTGATGGATTACGTGAAAGGCCGATGCCGTACAAGACCTGCCCATTTGCAAGTGCTATTGAGTTGTTATACTTCCGATCGGTGATCGAAGCCGCCACGCTCATGATCCACGGACTGAAGGAGAGGACTGAGCTAAAATCAGGCCCCCCATTGCCTACTGCTTGAATCACTGAAACTCCGGCCTTAGTAGCAAGCAAGAGCTCCACCTCTAATATGTCAAGGAAAGAAGCCGCCCCATGGGGAACCGAAGAAGGGCCAATAGAGAGGTTCAGAATATCAACACCATCTTCCACTGCCTACATAAAAACAGAACTTTAGAAAGATCAAATTTACCGTTTTGAATCATTTCAGCGAGGAGTAAAGTTTTCTGTACGACTCATTTCATAGTATGACCTTGTCAACTGCCGCTACTACATCAGACATGTAGCCACCAAAAGAGTAAACAGCTTTGTAAACAGCAATCCTGCAAGAGATTTTATGGGGAAGTCAGAACTGTAAATGCAAAAGGTGACATGATTGCAACAAAAAAATTATGGATTTTTGCCTTTTTCTATTAGATTTATGAAATGCGTAATCTTTCATACCGAGCTCCAGGGGCCATGCCGCTCGCATACCCGTAGTTATAACCTTTAGAGGACACTGAAGTCCGGTAATTTCCAGCGGCGATTGAGGCAGTATGGCTGTGGAAGAACAATTATTGTCGACAGTTGTTAACGAAATTATCTTCAAAGTTCAAACAAATAAATTATATGAAAACATCAGATTTTTCAGGAGCACACATGTGATAGATGAATTGTGATAGATGAATTTGAAGTGTATCAATCGGTAAATATATCAAAACTTTACTGTTATGTTATAATGAAAAAGTTTCAGTTCAACTGGTGATGAGGATTATTTTGGTAAACCTGCCATGACCATCAGAATCAAACGGGGAGGCATAGTCACGAGTGGCGTTGAACTCCCCAGACGCCATAGCCGCACGTGCAAAGAACTGAGCACCCACGATCTTCCCATTGCATGCGGAGGTAGGGAACCCGTCTCCTGCCTCACAACTCCCTCTGAAACTCTGGAGATTTGTAGAGGCCATGATCTCCTGCAGTTGGCTGGCAAAGCTCGGATGGTTGGGATTGATGCCGGTGTCAATCATGCCGATCACCACTCCATCACCAGACCTCTTGGCTCCTCCTAGCCCCGGCCAGACCCTGGATACCCCAATGTAGTCTGGTGTGTGGGTGGTCATCTTCTTCATCTTGACATCCTCGTGGATGGCCCGTACTCCCCTCGCACCATTGAGGATCTTAATAGCCTGTCGAGTCGTGCAACTAAATGCAATTCACTTGAAGGTTTACTAACTTGCCTTTCTGTTCAAAGATCTCTTTTTTTAAGGGCTGTTTGGTCTGAAACAGAGCATTTTGAGAAGAATTTTTTGAGTGAAACTTGCTTTAGCAAAACCTTGCCAAAAGTAATTCACTAGCAAAAACTAGCCTAAGCAGGTGCTTAATAGCTCCATCCAGAGATTGGGCCTAAAGCTAGGTTGGCCAGCATAAGGTTGGGTTGGGTTCAGATTAGATCTAGGTTGCATCTGGTTGGGTTTCGTATCAATCCTAGCCCAACCCAAACTAAGGTTGGATTAGAATTTTTTGACTCCCAACCCTATCCACACAGATTTCAATTTTTGTCCTGAATCAATGCGCAGTTCAATAAAAAAAAAAGAATAAAAATCGAATAAAAGGACAAGTATTGGAGTTGTTTCCCATGTCTAAGAGAAATGAAATTTTCTGAAAGCAAACATGTTTGTTAAGGAGTTCAATTCTAAATATTTCTCAGACCTCAAAATGGCATATATTTGGGGAATGTCCATACGTTTTTGCCTTCCCAAAACCTTATAAGGGTCAATCCACACTTCAACCTAAACCACTTCATTCAAATTTTCCCATCCAAAGGTTATGAATGACACACCTCTTCAGATGTTGTATAGAGCGCAAATCCGTTCAGCAGGTGAGTGTAACTGTAGAGTTTGGTATAGGACCCTGTTGGCAGGAGGGACTCAAGGAATATATCATGCTTAATTATCACCTCCTCCTTGTACTTCTTAGCTTCTTCATCACTCCTGCATGAATTTGATACGACTTTAATTAAAGGGACAAGATTAATTAATACTACACCAAAGAAAAAGTTTTACGAGGACAGCTTTATAAAGGCCATACGACACTCTGTGGTGTCTTGCTTTGTAAGAGATAACGGGCTCATCCTCCATCACCACCATGTAAACTTTCGCCGCCACAAAAGCGGGCCCACCATATGAGACTAACATATCAATAAGAGCTAAAATGAGACAAGAGATGTGGATGAGAGCCATACCGATTCAGATAATGAATTTGAGACTGTGTCATGCACTTATATAATCAAGTTCGGATTCGAGGTTAACTGCTCCCGACTTCTGGACGATGTTTAATAGGTCAGAAGTAGAAATAAAGCAGAGAAGGTACCATGCCCTTCACACATGCACGCATGGCCATCTCATTTCTCAACAACTTTACCTTTATATTCCACCTAATTCTTCTGGTGTCCTTTTCATTGCTTGATCTTCTTTTCTCACTTTAATTGCATTAGCACATCAAAGGATATAAATTTGAATGCAAAAATTCAACTTATTCATATACTAAATAATGTTACATAACAATCAAAATGGACTAGTACATAAACATTATATTCAAAAATTTCCTACAACAGCCAGCTGCTTTACTTTGTTCCTCAAAAAGTATCTCAAAATTTCACATCATCTCCAAGTTATACATACTGTAAGAAACCCAGTGATGGACTAGTTTTAAAATGATGAATTAGTAAACCAGTATATTATGGCCATCCATATCTTCGGAGTAATCGTATAAGTTACCTCTCTATCTTAATCCTTCTATCTCCTATACCAAGAATAATGGCACAACAAGAAATAAAAATCTGAGAGAAAAGATCATGACTTTTTCGATCTTTGCTGTCGAGTATACTCCCAAAGTGCAATAGCACCGCTTACATGAACATTCAGCGACCTTACAATACCCAGTTGAGGAATTTCCACACAAGCATCTAAGACATGGATTATATCTACAGGGATGCCCTCCTTCTCCCTTCCCAGAACCAGTACCTTGAAAAATAATGAAAAAGAAAAATAATTATATAATGTTGGATTAGGATCTATTCTTCTTTTACAAATAAAGCATCAAAATGAATTTACACTAATTAGTTACACACCGTATTATTTGGGAAAGAATATAGGTCGAGGGGTGTGCTGTTAGCAGTCTGCTCCAGACCGATGATGGAGTAGCCCTCCTGCCTCTTCTTTTCTAAGAAAACCTTAATAGTGCTAACTGGAACTTCTATGATAGGAATCCACTTCTCAGCTGTCACACTATAACAAGTGCATTGTTATTCACACAATTATAAAAGTGAAGTTATGCATCATAGGATGGACCAAACAGTATATGCAAGCCACTGCAACAGCAACAATATAATATGAAAACTACTAAATTTAGGGTAAAATATTACAATTGGGTTGTGGGTGATTGGGGCTCAGTTAAAGGTATTCTTAGTATATTTCAAGATTGAAAGGTTTCTGTGCTAACCTTTAGTTTTCTGGAATAGGAAAAAGTGGATTTAATTTAGTGCCTCAGAGAAGAAAGCAACAGCTGGATAGAGTTCTACAATTTAGAATCATAACCACAAACACAATTTCTTATTAGCAAAATAATGTCCAATGATCCTATATATTCTCCATCTTAAAATAACTCTTTATCATACTATATAGTAAAAGTGAATGTAATCTTAGGCCGTAGGCTAAAAGTAGGGAAAATAACCATATTCACGATGATTATTCATCGCCAATATGATATTAGATCAGCATAGCATTTCCCATTCTTTTTATTTTTGAAGGTAGAAACTAGAATCTAAGAAGCTGACAAAAATCTAATATCCGGCAAAAGCTGGCAAGTTAAAAAGATGTATGTTCGAGAAAGCATTATTTATCAAACAGGTAATGTGGGTGCTCAGAAAAAAGTTTGTCACCTGATAAGTTGGAATTGTTTGTCCTGAAGAATACTGGCATCAGCAATGGCCAAACCAGCTGCTTTGAACACCTGTAAAATCATAGGAGTACAAGATAATAAAAAATAGACTAGTGGAAATTTAATCCTAATGGACCACGATGTGTAAAAATAACCTCGCAGGTTCGTGCTAATCCAGCGAGATTAGGTATACGATCAAGCAGTGAAGCTACGAGGATAATTTGCTGTTGACTTATTTTTATCATTTCCATAGCTTGATTTCTCAACTGAAGCACTGAGTTGAGAAGTTGATCTTCCTTTTCTATTTCTGAAAATAGCATGAAGACTTGAAAGCTTAGATATTTGAACATGCACAAACTAAGTTATCATGTACTAAAACTACATAGTGGAAAATTGATGACACAAGTTACAGCAAAGAAAAATAATGGTAAACTCTTTCGCCTTAGCCTTACATACCAAAAAGTGGTCTTGAAAAATCAGTACATCCGAGAATTCCATCAGTATCAGTGGGTACAGACTTTCTATCTTTATTCAGCATGATCTTTTTCTGAAAATCCAGAGGTATGTCTCTAAAACTTCGTAATGACCCATTTATATTACCATCAAGTTCCTGCTTATCTTTGTGGC